>NC_056728.1:1343013244-1343218244 GCF_019279795.1 Protopterus annectens
GTAAAATTTTTTTTCCCCGGCTTTTTGCCAGGGGGGGGGGCCTCTAAGGAAACAAAACCACATTGCAAAGTATGCTTTCCAACTTGTTCTGCTGCATGCAATAATTCCTGCAATTCTTTATTTTCTGCACATTCAGAAATCAACATAATTTTCTATTTCAGCAATCCCATAACATGTTGTTGCTACTTGAGCATATGAAACTGGCAGTGTAAGGCCCTAATTGCCAAGGTTGCAGATGTATAAACCTTCTTTCCCCATCTATCCAATGCCCTTGAAGCTCTGTCAGAGGGGGTAGGATTTTTTGCTGTTGAGGCCTTAACCCCCTTTGGACCCTGTGAAATAGTTTCAGGGTCAGCAGCAGGGTTTCTAAATCAAAATTTGTGTCAGTCAGGGACCCTGTAATATCTGTTTGGCTTGCTGGGAGCCGGAGGTAAGGAGCCAAGCTTGACTCTGAAAACACATCAGCCACAATGTCTAAAACAGGAGGGTATGACTAAAGGCCTATGCTGAGGGAGAAGGAGGAAATTCCTGAACCTCTTCTTTGATTCTGAGAAATCTTGACTCTCCCAGTGAAAATGCTCCCTCAAAGTATGCAAGGTATCTCCAAATGAATAATCCTCAGGAGGTGATGCAGATGGGATGGATTCCTCTGCATCAGAATCCTCATAGGGAGGTACAGTCAATTCCTGATCAGAAGAGGAATCAGAAGAAAAAGAGACCTGATCTGAAGATTCATAATCAGTGTCTTGCCTAGGCCTCTTATCAGGAGGGGGTTGGGAACTCCTGATCAAGGTAATTAGGTCTTCAGCCATTTTGATCATCTGTTTTTTGGGCATAGAGGCCTGTGCACGTAGCTCATGTGTTGGATTTTTAGCTTTAGAAGTTGCTTTTGTCTTTGATTTTGAAGCGGACGTCGGTTTTATATAAAAATGCTGAGGCCTAAACACACCCTCAGAAGCCGGTGCCTGCTCAGCGGCTCCGGACCTATCCGTGGGTACAATACTTTGAGAATCTTGCAGCATGCCGAACGCCACATGGGTCGTGGTAGGGGCCTGCGACTCGAAAGTAGCGGGTATCCTGGGCTGCGAAAGCGCCTCACTGAGTACCGGTGAACCGGCGACTGGCTTAGGAGAAGCTTCTTCGTCGATTTTGGACCTCGACGGTCTGTCTCTGTCCTTTTCTTTGCGTTTTTTGTGTAGTCGAATTGCTATCCAACGACATTTCAGTGTAGTTAAATCTATTTCCAAAATATTTTGAGGCAAAAATATACAGTCGCATAATAGTGCGTTGGTTAAATTTTGCACAAAACCGACAGCCAGGCACGTTGTGATCAGGGCCTAGGCAAGGAATACAGTATAAATGAAAATCCTTATGAGGTGTTTGCTTCCCACAAGTAATACAATTATTAACTTTTTCTGACATCGGTATGGAGCAAGAAAAAAGTTTCCCTAACTGGGTACTTAACTTTAGTGAAGACTTCGGTTCTGAAACTCGAACTCGAATATTTCAGGAGTCGGCCGACCAGCACTTGTGAACTGCTTCTGCTTCGGGCACCGTGGGGCAAGAAAGACTGGAGAAAATGGCGTCGGCTGCTTGTTTTGTACCCCTGACATCATGGAAGAAGAGACAGCAACCGACGCAGGACCCAAGACTTTGGAATTCAGGCCGACTGTGGGCAACCTGCCAGCAGATTACCCTAAATGTAATGACTGCAACAGTGAAACACGAAGAACATCTTTGATACCAGAAGTAAGGAAGAAACTATCCTATATTATTCCCTTTCGACTACATGAATTTGCATAAATTCTCTCTTGAATAACAGATACAAACATTCCAGATAGCAGTAAATCACAAGGCTACACATGCTGGAAAACTATTCCAGCTTAGTGTTTTCCCAATGTTCAGACATATATTACATTATCCGAAAAGGTAAATGCTGTAATACATTAGGTTCATAGGTAGGTACTAGGCTATCGGCCCTAGGGCCCATACAAGCCTAGCCAAAAAATGTACCCTGGCTTTCGCCACCCAAGAAAATTATTTTCCTGTGCCCCTGTCGAGCAGAGCCACAGAAGTGATCCCTGGGGGGAATTTCCCATTTCACATCCAATCATCAAGATTTTTCTTGAAGAGTGCTAATGAGGAGCTCTGTTTGACATAGATAGGTAGTCTGTTCCAGAGTATGGGAAGTCTCTGGGACAGGAATCTATCCCTCCAGCATGTTCTGTTTATTGTGGTGACAAGGTTTAGGTCCCTAGAGCGTGTAGCTCGGAGGAATTGGGATTTCTTTAAGTGGATAATGTCCAACAGCTCTGGGTTTGACATAGCTTTGTATGTTAGCAGAGATAGCCCCCGAGTAGGTGATATGCGATGGAGTAAAGCTGTAGTTTTTCGAGACGGTCTGCATAGGGCATCTGTTTGAGGCCAGTAATCCTCTTTGTGAAGCATTTCTGTGGTCTTTCCAGTTGTTGTAGATGTCTTGTGAGGTACATACCAAAAGGGGCATTGTACTCTATAATGGGTCTAATGAGTGATGAGAAGAGGGGAACAATGACCTCTTTTTCTGGATGAGAATCCTTTTGTGATGAGATGAGCCACGTAGAAGGATTTCCTGACCACTGTTGCGATGTGATTATCAAAGGAGAGACTACTGTCCACCTGTGTCCCAAGGTCTCATCACATTTTCAGCATTACGTAGACTACCAGCTACGTGGTAGCTCATGGGTACAGAGTTTTTACCAAAGGGGATTACAATACACTTTTTGGCAGTGAGCTTCAGGCCATGGCTTTGACACCAGGTATCTGTCTTAATGAGGCCCTTTTGTAGTTTGCCCACATAGTTGGGAGTTTCGATTATGGCTCCTAGTTTGCAGTCATCTGCAAACTTTGTCAGCCAAAGACCTTCTGTGTTGGCCTGCACTTCAGAGAAGTAGATACCAAACAAGATTGGACCCAGGACTGAACTCTGTGGTACTCCACTTGTCACTGGTCTTATGTCGGATTTGGAATCCGCTACTTTCACAGTGTGGGTTCTGTCTGTGAGCCAGTTGGCAACCCATCTTGTGACATAGGGATTTATACCTAGTTTAATGAGCTTATCTATAATTCCAGAGTGGGGGATGGTGTCGAAAGACTTGGCGAGATCTAGATTATCTGTGTGAACCATTTTACCCTCATCTATGGCTTTGGTGACTTCTTCAAAGAAGTCAATCAAGTTTAGGAGACATGATCTGCCTTCTACAAATCCAAACTGGGTAGGGTCCAGAGTTTGGAGATTACCAATATCTTTGTTTATGAGTTCCACGATGATACATTCCATGGCCTTGCAGACCAGGCTCGTCAGGCTAATGGGTCGGTAGTTCCCAGGGTCCATCGTGGCTCCCCCTTTGTGGAGTGGGATAACAGTCGCGGTGCGCCATTCAGTGGGTACAAAGCCCGAGGTGAGGCTATGATTGAACATGGTACTTAGGCAGGGTGCCAGTTCATTCTGTAGTTCGTGTAGAATGCAGCCTGGGATATTGTCAGGTCCCATGGATGCTGTGTTCTTGGCTTTTACCTGTGCAGCCATGATTATAGGAACTTTGCATTCTTCCGGTACAGAGATGGGCCCTCTAGGGGGTGGGGGGGGGGTAAAGTTAGCACTGAACCTATCTGATAGGATGTTGGCAATATCAGTTGGTTCTGTATATTTACTGCCATTGTGCTGTAACTCAGAGCAGATCTGAGTGTTCCCATTTAGATTCTTGACACAACTATAGAATGCTTTGTGGTAGTCTTTAGAGTCAGTGGCAATTTTGTTTTCATAACTAGCTTTGGAGGATTTTATGAGGGATCTCAACTTCTTACTGAGGATGACCAGGGAGTTCCTCCAGTCACGGGATTTTACTCTTTTTTTTTGCAACAGTTTCTTTCTTCTGTTGTAGAATTTGTTTATGGCAGAGGACCACCAGATTGGCTTCCTTTTTTTGGAGGATAACATCTTGGTTCTATTAGGGATAGCATGATCCATGCACTCGTGTAAGTGCTTATAAAGTGCATTTGTGTAGGATTCGGCAGTCATACCTCCTCTATTGTCCATCTGCATGGGTGTCATGAAGTTTGCCACTTCTGTCTTAAGAAGTGTGAAGTTGGCTTTGGAGAAGTTTTTTACGATGGTTTCCCTAACTGGGGTTGGGGGTGGGATGTGGATGTCTAGGCCGATTAGCTTGTGGTAGGATCTGACCAATGAGGAATTGACCTCTGGTGTGGAACACCGGTTTCCCATGTTGGTAATGACCAGGTCTAGGATATTGCTGCCCCTGGTGGGGGTGTGAATAAGTTGATCCAAGGCGTTGGAATTTATGAATTCTAGAAAACGCTGAGCAAAAAGAGTTGGTACATGAGTAGTTTTCCCAGTTAATGGTGGGGTAGTTGAAATCGTCCATTATTAGGGTGTAGGGTTGTACCCTAATACTTTCCAGTGCATCAAGAAATGAGGAGTGTGAATCCTGGGGCATGGTGGGGGGGTCTGTAGCAAGCTACAATTTGGACTGCGGTCTTGCCCAGAGTTAGTTGCACTTGGATAATCTCGGATGCATTATGCTGTGCAACTAGCCTGGAGGTGTGGATACCCTTAATGAATATGGACATGCCTCTGCCTTTAGTGCTTCTTTCTGGGTTAGGTGGCCGAAAGGTGTGGTATGAATTGAAGCCTGGTAATGCAGGGGTGCTCTCTGGAGCTTTGAACCAGGTCTCTGTCACTGCACAGATGTCAATGTTCTCCATTTTAAGGAGTGCCTCGAGTGAGTGCATTTTGAGGTTTAGACTTTTAGCATTGAGTAGCATTACCCTCAGATTTTGCTTGCTTGTATCTGTTACGGTGGTGAATTTGTCATTTGAACCTTGCCTAAAAAAGGCACTATAGGGGTGGCAAGAGCCTTAGCCAGTATCCAGAATCCTAAGGGCGACAGGTGCAGGCCATCTCTGGCAAAGCATCGTGGACTGTCGAGATCATGTCGTCCCAGGCAGACAAATACTGGATCCCCTTAGAATGACACCAGAAGCTTAGCCAATTGTTGAAGTTAATCATTTTATCCTTGTACTGTGGTATCATTCTGGGTGATGGCAGGATGCTACTCAGGGTTAGGATCATACCTGCCTGGGATACAAGATCGGAGAGCTCCTCCATGTCTCTTTTCATGTAGTCCAGGGAGGTACGTCTCAGGTCATTCACACCAACATGGACAATGACAATCATATTTGTACTTATTGTGGAGTGACCTGAGTGCATGCATTATGTGGCGGATCCTGCCACCTGACAGGCAGCTGACAGAAACTTTCTCCTTGTTTAGTCTAGTGAGTGGAACATCAGTGTGCCTGACTACAGAGTCACCTATGACTAGAGTGTTGGGTACGTTGTTATGCCTTATGGGCTGTGGTTGAGTGGCACACTGAGTTTGTGGGCTATGTGTCATTTGGGTTGTGTTGGGGCGTGGAGTTTGCTTGTGTTTATGCTTTGGATGTCCCTGATGCTTGGGCAGGTTTTTATTGAGAGCCTCCGCGAATGTAGGTGTGTGTTTTGTGTTTCTGTGTGTGTGTTTTGGTGGTGTAGGTTTTGAGGGACTATGTGATGAGTATGGTGTGGTGCAAGTGTTTATCTTCTCTTGACTGTCTAGTCCAGTCTTGAGTGAAGAGAGCTTTGCTTCCAGTTTGGCTATATAAGTGCATCTCTCTCAGGTTGTAGTGTTGGGTGGTAGGAGGAGAAGGTTGTCTGTGTACATCAGGCAATTGCTACATTGCCCCAAGATGCCCAGATTCATCAGGTAGACAGGAGAAATCACTGGGAGCTGACCCTTAGACATGCCTGGATAAGTGCTTATTTATTAAGTACTAAAAACTCCTTTCCACTAGACAAGCGAGGAAAGTTGAGTGCTGTAGTAATTTGCAGCTTATGTAGTGCTTACAATGAGTTCTGAACAAGTGCTGAGTTCAGAGAAACAGATTTGAGTGCTGAAACTAGAAAACTGGATAGTTACAAGAAACAAAAGTAAGCTAGAAGGCTTCCCTCTAACACAGAAGGGCTTGGGGGCTCAGCAGCCTACAAATGGTCTAGACCACTTAACAGGAAAGGCAGGAAACAAGCTTAAAATTTTTTTTTGTTTGTTCTCTTTCCCTGATGCTCTCTTTGTACATAGTAGGACTGCCTGAAATCAGAATATGATCTCACTGCACTCAGTTGAGAGAGCAAATGAGATGGGCCCAGAAGGAGTATCCAAACACAAATTTACAAGATGGGTGGGCAGTTTCAAAGCCACTAAGATTAACACCAAAACAGAAACAGGGAGGGTGGGTGGGAAACCTAACTGAAGAACAGAGTCAAAACTTCCAGTTCAGTTAATAATCATGCAACACAGTTAAATCAATTTAAATACTGTATTATTTGAAAAAAATGCAGATAAATGTACTTAAAATCTCTTATACGTCCAGTTGAATACAGCTAGATCTTAGCCGGCCAAAGCTGACGTTTTTAAGCAGAAAATATTTCAAACTGTACCACTTAAATAGGCAAGGACAGGAAATCAAAGGATGTGGCTACCCCACACCTGCAATTACTAACAAATAATAAAATTCAAGCAGCACTAACTGAAGAACAGAGTCAAAACTTCCAGCTCAGTTAATAAGCATGCAACACAGTTAAATCAATTTAAATACTGTATTATTTGAAAAAAAGTGCAGATAAAAGGTACTTAAAATTCTCTTATACGTCCAGTTGAATACAGCTAGATCTTAGCCGGCCAAAGCTGAGGTTTTTGCAACTCATGTCATCACCACATCCAGCATGCCCATGATCTCACTTAATCAGGCTCAAGCTAGCCAACCTGACAGTTAAAGGCAGGACAGCACAGTGCAAGTAGATACTTCAAACCATGTTCTGGTTCCAGTACTAGTATAGGTCACTTCTCAGAAACAGGAACAGTGTAATTCATTATGTAGGCTCTTAGTCACAGTGGAATTATGTTATATTCTGGAAAAGAGAATTTAAGTATACTGTGGACAGAACATAAGCTTCTACAAGCAACTCAGACTCTGTTTCCTGACAGCCAGACAAAAGTACAGTTGTGTGCACTTACCATAAATGTAGATGTTAGAGTGTATTCATTGTTGCAGTCCTTACAAATGGGTTATCTGGCTCCCGGTAGCCCGCAGTCGGCCAGAATACCAAAGTCCTTGGTATATGACATCGGCTTAGATTTTACTTGGACAGGACTAAACCTTTTCGTAAGTCAGATCAGTTGTTGGTCAGTTTTGCTCCTGGAGCCCAGGGCAAGGCTATCTCTACACAGACTATCTCTAAGTGGATTGCTCTTTGTATTCACTTTTGTTACTTACAGCATGGCAAGGTCCCGCCTCAGGGTATTAAGACACATTCTACTACAGCTATCTCTACCTCAGCAGCTTTTCTTAGAGGTGTACCTAATACGGACATCCTGGAAGCAGCTATCTGGACTTCTGTCCACACTTTCACCAAACATTACAATTTGCCCTTGTTTTCTAAGTCCAGGGCTGATTTTGCCACTGCAGTGTTGCAGGGTATTCTAACCAACCACTAATCAGTGGTGTTCCTCCTCCCGTTTTGTTTTTTCCTGAGCTTTGGGAATCAACCCATTTGTAAGGACTGCAACAGTGAAACACGATGAACATAGTACAGTGTAAACTTACCATAAATGTAGATGTTCGAGTTTACTCACTGTTGCAGTCCTGGTTTCCCTCCCTTCCATCCCCCTTTTTTCCTAGGGCACAGACTGGATTTTTTGTTTTCTTTACCTGATCTTACCATTTTTGGGGGATCCTGACAGCTATGGCAAGAAAAACTGAGGAAATGACAACGGCTGCCTGCCTTTGTACTTGACATCCTGGCGTCAGGCTTAATCTGGAGGCAGCCAACGTCATATACCAAGGACTTTGATATTCTAGCCAACTGCGGGCTACTGGGGGGCAGGATAACCCATTTGTAAGGACTGCAACAGTGAAACACGATGATCAAGGGAATTCTTAAGAGACCAGTTTCTATTATGACAGTGAAAGGAAACTGCTGGAAGAAGCAAGTTGTCTGTAAAGAGTATCCATTTAATACCATGAAATACCAGTTTTCTTGCATCACAGTATACCTGCTTTATTCTAGTCATGTATAATAATGTAAGGTATGTTAGATCAAGAGAATTTTTCAGACAGTTGAATTACCAGTTAAACTATATAGTTTGAGTCAGATGTTCACTGTAAATCAGTTCTGGCATTTCTTCACTGAATACAACTGTAAAACGATTCTGTTAAGGAAACCTATGTACATTTTCAACAAATGTCAAAAACAACCTATAACAATGCATTTAAAGTAAATTGAATTGTAATTTGATTCTATCTCTTAGAAGCAGAAGTACAAATTCAGATGTCTACACCTGACAAAATAAATTCCAGCTATAAAAAGGGAGTACTGCTTTTCTACAAAGACTGTTGTGTGATAACCATGTTAGATTCAGTTTTATATACAAGAACTGAGCTATGACAAGCTTGCTACAGCTATGTTCTATAAGTAACTGGAAGCTAGGTCTACCCGCTATAAAACAGTAAAAACTAAAAGAAAAATCTAGCCAAGCTAGAGTTTCCACTGTTCAATTCCTTAAACCTCTTGTATTAGAGGCACATGGAACTATAAAACAGAGAAAACTTCAGTACAAGTGAGTTCACCTGCTGATAAGCACATTACCAATGACAACTAAAAACTCAAACACAATGTGTGTGTGGGTAAACAGAATAAGATATTACACTGCACAAGTAGCTCACTTGACAAGAGTAACAGCATACACCTGTGTGTGTAAATGGGATAAGACATTACACGGCATGGGTACCTCACTTGCCGAGAAAGTGTGCACCTGTGTGTGCAAATGGAGTAAAACATGACACTGCCTGAGTACCTTACTTGGCACGAGACAGTGAAAGAACAGGCACCTGCATGTGTAAATGAAATTAGACATTACACTGCAAGAGTCACTCACTTGACGAAAGAGAGTGAGAAAGTGCGCACCTGTGTGTGTACATTTATTTATTTATTTCACATTGGTTTACCAGAAAGTCCATCTGGGCCACAAAGAGCCCATTTTCAGTGGAGGCCTGGGGACAAATACTCCAATGGAATAAGACATTACACTGCACGAGTAGCGCACTTGACAATGTCAGACAGACTGGTTACCACACAGTAATGGCCAACTGCCTACGCCCACCACTCACATACCTGTTCTGGTTTTAAGTACAATACTGCCCTTGTCATTTACACTGCTTGCACATATGTCTAATTCCTTATCACTAGTGATCTCATCAGCTGCAGTCATTCTTTTTATGCTTATGACCTGGAACCTGCTCAAATTCCAAGGATTGTAACTGTGATCCTTGAAACAATGAGACCGACAGTGCAAATGTCAGGAATGCATGCTAATATACAAAATATGTAAGAATGCTCTGTCATGACTGGCTACACATGGCAATGTCATACATGTAAGTTCTTATTATTTCAAGGTACACTGATCTTGGAGTTGCTACATGCAAATAGGAGGGATATAGCCTCTCCGTGTCAGAAGGTAGTGGGAAGTGAAACCCCCTACAAATGCATTTTTATGGCATTACAGCAAGGTACAAAATTAGTTGTACTTCTTCGGCAATATTGCTTTATTTTTATGTAGCTTCAGGTCTCACATTTATGGGTCTTGCACTACTGAAAGGGAGTTACTGCACAGCTTATAATGACGAGTAACTAAACATACTGCTGAAAGCAACCATTACCTATGAACATAGTTCTAGCTGTTGTTTACTTCTCTCATCCTTCCATGTCTTTTTTAATTTGTGCACTAATATACCTCCACAAACACGTCTTACCTGACAATTACAAATTTGTGAAAACTTTAGTGCACATCAGTTTGGACACTTGGGGCAGGAAGGTCAGGCAGCTGGCAATATATTACCACAGTCATGTGAGCTAAGATGCACTGAGACATAAGAAACAGTGTACAAGTGTGTAAGCATGTACACATACATGTGTAATAACTGATTACACTGTACTGGTAGCTCACCGTACCATGTTCGCCATCAAGCCTTTTCAGCTCACTTACCACACAGAGGCGGCTAATTTCTCACAAATGCTATTGATATGTCTTTTTAATTTCAAGTAAAATTCTATGCTTGTTATTCCCACTAATGTCATGCTTACAAATGTAATCACCAAAATAATCTCACTTTTATCAATTGCAATCATTTTTTTTCTTGTTTTTTATTTTGTGTGTATTTTTTTAACAAAAGCTCGACTGGATGACACTGCCTATTTCAGTGGAGGACCTGGGAGAAAATCTCCAAGAAATAGTAGGTGTACAATACATCAAAGTTTACACAAACTGTATACAAAGGACAGTGTACACAAACTAATGAAATTCATTACAAAAAAAAAAAAAAACAGAACAAACAGGGACTATCATACAAACTGTAGTAAGTTCTAAGAAAGGACATTACTGCATATTTCAGAATATCACCACGGTCGAGTGACGTTAAAGACATGCAGGTAGGTGCGAGTGTGAATGTGCGTGCCTTCATTGAAGGTTGGGCGTCGGGCTGGCAACTCGGCATCGTAAAAATCCGCTGCCAATCAGGAGCAGACCGGAGTTCTGCTGTGGCAGCCCCTAACCGGGAAAAGCCAAAAGTCTTTACTGCAGCAGGAAATTATAAGAACAAATGTGGAAACACTACTAAGCAGCAGCAGAGTATCAAAAATAAGGCAGCTATGTAGTGCAATAGGTGTCAATATTCATGTTTATGTGAGCTGACAGGAGGACAATACTTGCATTTCTGAAGGTACAAATGCAATATACTCACTTCAGTAAGAGATAAAAAAGCCATATTACTGATGGTCAGGGTTTTTAAGTCTGGTGTAATATTTTATGTGCCGTTACTAGATGATATCTGGTGTAGTACTCCTAGCCAGTTCAGGTTACTCATGGGAATGCACTGATGGGTTTGGCTTGAGAGGTAGGTGTGCATTTGAAGATTTGTGAAAATTACAAATGCATACAACAGGCTCGCAAATAAGAAGGATGCTGCATTTACTTGCCTGCAGTGGTCAGTGAGATCAGGCCTGACTTTGAAAAGGAGTCATAATTTGTGTTTTTTTTTGAGCAACAATACTAATGCGTTGAGCATACTTAAGTTTGCCATTTAAGATGACACCCAGTAACTTGGTATAGTCGACCCATTCTATTCTGGTATTTTCAGAAAAGACTATATTTAGTGTAGTGCTAGCAAGTGGGATGTTACTGGAACTAAATACAATTAACTTCTCGTAATTTTTGCAAATTCCTAATTAGCCTTGCAAATGTGTAAACTTTGTATGTGAAGCTTTTATCCCCAAGCCCCTGCTGAAAATGGGTAGATGCCCAGTTAGACTTTCCCAGTCAAAAAAAAAAAACAAATAAATAGGGGTGGGGGATTCAAGAGTAGATGGGAGCTTTCCGGGCAAGACTGAATACAGGAAAAAGGAGTCCTGGGTGATCACTTGTAAATGGGATAGTGTTGGGGCCAAGTAAACAAGAGTTGAGTTATCAGCCTGCTGTATGACTGCCACATTTTTGGCTACCTTGTACGTCATTTATGAATATATTCAAATAATACAAGTCCTAATATTGACCCCTGTGGACTTCCTGTTTACAGTGGCTGGTGAGTAGAGCAAGATTCCTGCCATTTAACAGATTGTGTACAGTTCTTGACGTATCTAGAAAACCATTTAATGGTGGCATTGCTTAGTCCTAGTTATTAGAAAATGTTAAGGAAAAGATGGTGAGATGCAATATTTTACACCTTCAAGAGGTACAGGGTTACCCATGTACATGTATATATATTATATAGATACTTTTTGGTTGACTGTATCCAGAAAATGTAGTAGGGAAGTTTAACTGCTGCGGTGGGACTGGAAGCTATGGTGTGATAGGGAAAGGAACTGTTTGTCTAGCAAAGAATGTAGGATTTAATGCAGTAATTTAGAGAGTAGAGTGAGCATTGCAATAGGTCAACAGCTTGAAGGTTTGGTGAAGATGCCATCTTTATGTACTGGTATAATTTAACAGGTTTTCCATACTGTTGGAATGTACGAGATTGGTGAGGATCTGTTAATTAACAGAGACTGGGAAGCTTATTCTAGCTGCTCCTAATTTAAAATATTCTGCAGGAACATTATCTGATGCTAATGTAGCAGGTTTTAGTATGTGCAAGTATTTTTTATTGTAGTAGTTGGGACTGGTTCATAAGAGAAATTGTGGTTTAGTAATGCAGTTTGATGGGAGAGGGGAAATTTCTATATTTTGCTGGCAGACATGAAGGATAGTAGACATGCTGCGGTGGTACGGCGGTAGCGTTGTTACCTCACAGCAAGAGGTTCTCCCATTTGATTCTCGGCTTGGCTTGGGAGGGCCTTCTGTGTGGAGTCTGCATGTCCTCCCCGCGGTTGAGTACCGTTCGAAAGACATGCGTGTGTAAATGGGCGTGCCTTCGTTGAAGGTTGGGTGTCCAGCTGGCACCTCGGCGTTTCGTAAAAAATCTACTGCCAATCATTAGCGACCGGAGTTCTGCTGTGGTGACCCCTTACTGGGAAAAAGCCGAAAGACAAACAACAACATGAGGGATAGTAGCTATAAAGTACGCACTGAACTTGCAAGCTATAGTAGCATTAATTTTGGTGGGAAACGGGTAGGGGGTGGGCTTGCTACCTGGCTTTAGGAGACTGTTTATAGCAGAAAAGAGACATTTGGACTTTTGAAGTGTCTGATCTGTGCTGTTGTATAACAGTTTTTATTTCTTTATCTAAAAGAAGCGGTTTTGTTAGTGAGAATCCATAGGTGTCCATGGTTTTGGATTTTTTTTAAATATATTTGTGCCGCTCATTCCAAGCATTATCCCAAGTTTAAATTATTTTGTTTTTCAGATTAGACAGGGAACAGTTAGCACCATAATCTGCTTATATTGCAGAGAGGTTCTTGTGGTTTAAAACTCGTAAAGTGGAGGTATTGAAGTACAAGACAGAATCAACTACATAGCATTTTTTAATGGGGTCCAATTGTAGTGTTGTAGGAAATGTCTTTGTGGAAATTGGTTAGGTTTCTTACAGAATTTAGGTGCTGGCCCTTGATGATTTTTAAGGTGTGTCTGATTACACAGGTTGGATGGTGGTCACTAATTGTATCAGAGGATTTCAGCCTGTTTATTTTTTCAGGATTCGTGGACAGCATGCAGTCTATAGTACTAGCTAACTTTAATGGAAGTTTCATCATATCTTGTTGGGTGTTTATTTGGGGTTAGACAGAAGAGACCAATATCTAACTGTGAGATGTGAGTATTGTGATAAAACTAACCTACACTGAGGTCACTGATAAGGGTTTCTTGCTTAACATAGCTAGTCATCTAGTTGAGTGCAACTGTCAGTTGCATTAATATTGTTTCTCTTTGGAGATATGTATGCATGTACCTATTATGTACATTATTTTATGTAAATATAATTTAAGATAGGTTATTATTAGCACTTCAGAGTCAAACTTTGAGAGGTTAGTATGGATTTGACATCTCCAGGGTGTTAAGGAGCATAACAGTTACCCTCCAGCACATTTAGTAGTTTTATCATTTCTTACTATTTTTATCCTGCTGGGAGAATTTATTCATCTTTGATAGAGGATTTTTAATCATGTTTCAGTAAGTAATAGTATGCGGGGTGGTGGGACTGACTCCAGGCATGAAGTTCAGATTTTACTTTATGTGCTGCTTGAATTTACTTTACATACCTTAAGGTCAAAGTGAGACACTTTTTTTTTTTTTTTACCTTTTACAGGTCACATGGATACAGTAGTTTGATGATAATCTGGACGTGTATTGTGGGTTAAGTCTAGATGGAAGGGATTTTGACTGCTCTTTCTAGTGGATGGTCCTGAGTTTGGGTGTGTCACCCACTTTGTCAGTATTTGATGCAGTATGGATGTTTTGCTGAACTGGACAGTCAGTTCCTTTTTGAGACCAGCTCTAGGTTTATTACAGTGTTCTAGCTGTTTTGGGATAATGCATTTTTTAATAGTTAGTACCAGGAGCTGTAGTAGGAAATCCAGATTTAGTGGGTAGAGTTGTCAATCATGTCTAGTTGTTGGCTCAGTAATGGTACATGCTGAAGGCTTTGTGACAGCTGATATGTTGCTAGGGTTGATACTAGGGTTAAAATGGAGAAAATGTCCGAGAGATGAGGTAGCATATTGTAGATTAAGTACATGGAGTTGATGTTTTGCTTTTCGAAACTATAGGAGGTTAATTATGCTAGTGAGCTGAGGATCTGTTTGTTGAGGGTTAGTCTTCTGAGAAGGCGTGCGGAGATTGATTAGACTTAGGTATGTAACTTGTACTGCAGTGTTTATAGTGGACGTAGTGATGTCAAAGGGGCTGGTCAAGAGGTATGCTAAGTGGGTGACTGCTGAATGAGGAGACTTTAAACAGAGGGGTTGGGGCTGACTAGCTGGGTAGCTTGTGTACAAAGGAAATAATATTGGAAATAGGGTATGAGTGAAGCACTGGCAAGCATAGCAAGGCAGCAAGGAGAGGGCTTACTCTTGGGCAGTAGTCATCTATTACAAAAAACAACCTACTCCCGCCACCTCATAAGGGCTATAGAACAGGAAGGGATGCGACTTACCTTAACACAACAAACAGATGGGAGATAGCAATGTAATCAGTGGGTAAAACAAATACTGAAAAACAATCTAAAAGAATTGCTTTATGCCCTCCATCTATTTAGTTAATGAAAACCAGGAATCCTTACTAATTAAAACTAACATTAACCCTCTAAAACAGCTTGCTTTTGTACTGTACTTTTTAAGCAATACTTGTGCGAGACAATGTCATTGCTAGAAGAGGGAGAGGGGTGTGTGTGCAATGGCTGACCTGAATAAAACGGACACTGAGTTTTACACATATGACCTGTCCAGTTTATAATTATAACAAACACATCACTGAACAGGACTGTTACACTTGTTTAATGTTGGTTTCATCTCTGAGTATCTCTTATGGATACCTGGAACAGCTTATAATAACCACTTAAACATATCACTGCATTTGACACTTGAAACTAAGTTTATAGTTCATAAATTACTACTAGGCTAACTGCCCTTGTGGGCCTTTTAATCCTAGCCAATTACCCCATGTCAGAATCTAACCCTGTACCTTGTGTCTGTAAGGTAAACACTTTAACCATTATACCAATACCTCCAACTCCAAACCACAACTGGAAACAGTGAAAAAAACACATCACATAAAAGGGCTGGGTTGTAAAACTGAAACTGTTCTGATGAAGTCCCTTCAGTAGGGAAGAAAGCGCTCAACCGGTGTGTGGCACAATAAAGCTTTTTGGATTTTACCAGTTGCTGTGAAGGTTTTTTCAACCTTAACCATTATGCCATTAATCTGCCAACTACTGTTTATGTCTCCCATCTTACTCTCCCTTTTATAGTTGTCCACTAACCTTCTTGGAAGAATGTCTTAACATTTATATCCTGGTTGTGGCAAAAAGGGTCAGGTTTGACAAGCCCATTCCCCTGGTTTTAGCTCTCAACTTCTTTGCTCAAGAATCAGGGATGAAGCCAAAAATAACGAGGCAAAGGGTCAAAATCAGTGACGGTTTTCAATTATTTATATTCACTTAAAAAGTGAACAGAATATTGGGTTATGCATCAACACTCATTTTCTGACAATAAAGACTGACTAACCCTTCATGATTTACAAGAAAATCAAAAATTTTACAATGAGCAGGAAAACAATGAGACAAAAATCAGGGACATTCTGCAACCTCAGGGGCAGATGAGAGGTATGTACGTGGTTAACAGATGAAATGGCAAACTAATTCAGATAAACAGACATATTATGCAAACAATGACTTTGTAATAACAGTACATCAATTTTCTCTCTAAGAAAAAGGGAATTTGTCAGCTAGAAGTTTGAAATTGTTTTTTTTTTTCCTGTATTAATGCACATTTTCCAACAGTGCTGGAATATACATACCATATTTGCTGTGTAAAATAATTGATCAGTTTTTGCCTGTATGAAGAAATAAAACTTGTTCCTTCATTTAGATATTCATGGTTTACTGCTTCCCATGCCTTAAAAAAAAGAAACAAAAATGTGTGTTTATGTGAAGCAAAGAGACTGCATGCTACTAAATACTTCATTACTATATAACACAACATAAACAGTGAGCTCTACTCAGTCTGAACATTACAGTGGATTGACACACTGATCAAGTACCTATATGGTATCCAGGCTCAGATGTTCATGGCGTCCATAAGTAATACTCAGTGGCAAAAAGTAAATATGGTCTACTGCAGACACCATCTGTACAATTAGTGCAAAACTCATCATATATGCTGAAAAACAGGACTAAGGATGAAACGATGCAATAAACAAACATCCATTAACTCCTGTACTTCTATTTCTCCAAAGCAGACAGGAAAATTTTATATCAACTTCTCCTAAACACATGTGCACATATTTGTTATGTCAAACAAAACTAAAACACAGTTCGGGTAGTCAAGGGCAAAAGATAAAGGACTGAAAGAGATGCAGTGCCAAAACTGAAAAGACTTTAAATCATTGTCAGCGCTCTACATCTACACTAGTAAAGGTTCATACAGTGTCAATGAGCATTTCCTTGCAGGCTAGAAGTGCTAGGTTGTATAGGGCAGTGAAGTTCGAACTAAGGTCCAGCCCCACCAATAGCAACTGTTATGTTGGAAGCAGTGCTGAAAAAAAATGTCTTTCTTTTCTTTTTCCCTAATCAACCACCCACAGCAGATGATGTTTTTTTGTTTATATAAAGAAAGAAGTCTTGAACTATCACAAGTGCAAGCATCAAAGGTATGTGCTGAGCTATGGATTAGCATGGTGTAGCTGGATTCCACAGAGCACTTTCATGCACAGCTTAATTCTTAGCACAACTCAACAGAATAAAAGACGGTCACACAAATCATCAGTAGAATAGAAAATTTGATCCGTCTGGTCTATCAGCATATTTTTGATGGCACTAACCTTCTACTAATCCGATCCCAAAATGATAGCCGGAGACTACACTGTTGAAGACAACTGCATAATTACACTGTGTACTATACATGCGAGTAAAGGACAATGATGAGAACATGCAGAGAAAATATACAAATTGTGTTTCTGCAGTACCACCTGACGATGTTCAGGACATGCAGACTCACACTTTATGCAGGATTATGATCAGGTCTCCAATAAAAACAGATTATATGTTTCAAACATGGATGTCAAGAAAACTTGTGATGTGAACATACCGACGTCTGTTTTGAGATCAGACAAACAACACTGCAATTGGTGACCCATTTATAATTCTTTGCAATATGTGCGGAGTTTTAGCTCCCTCCATTTAAAAAAAGAAGGAAAAAAAGTTGTGTTGACAATGCAAACTGTGTAACAGCTTTTAAAGCTGTTAGGGATTAGAGGTGCTATTTCTGTGGTGGCATTATGTGCATTTCAATTACTATTTGGTTTCAGATGCAACTACGTGGTGAGTGCCATCTGTGTGCCAATGCAAAGTATGCTTTGTTTTATAACAGTAAAGTACTTATAAGAATTTGAAATGTCTGTAGTGCATGAAGCGCAGTGATTATACCAATATCCAGAAAAAGACAAATCAGTTAAGCATTAATTTAGTGCAAGACCTGATCTTAACAAATGCTAAACACCCACCGCTTAACATATTAAGGTTGGGTCTCTTTGTAGGCAGTTGTATCTGGCAATACCAACCAGTAAACAGCAGCTATTTCTTACTCCCTGCTATCTTGTTCTGGTAACAGGTTCCTGAATTCCTCTTATAAAACTTAAGAAAGTTGCTAAAACAACAGGATTTCTGTTCACTTGCATTTTCTGAATGACTCTATGTCTGAAAGTCAAACCTATGCCATTATTTACTGCCTTCAGTCCTCAGTTGAGAGACATGGAAGTGAATGTAAACATAAGACACTGTCTTTCTGACAGCACTTGTCAAGTGCTTTACAGCTTTCAAAGCTGGCAAAACCAGTACTACATGGAGCAGATAAAACGCCATATACTATAAAGATAAAACGCCATATACTATAAAGAACTACGATCATGTCTCCGATCATAACTCTTAATTATGTGCTCTCAACATGGATGCCAAGAGTCACCTCTCGAGCTTTGCTCTCTAGGTGAATTCCTGGTTGTCCATGTCTCAAACACATAATAAGATTATGATCTGTGAACCCAGTTAAAATCATTTGTCTTGTAGCTAGGTTCTTGTGTATGAACCTAGCAAAAATAAAGTAATTTTCCGTCAATGGAACACAATCAAAGCACTCCATGCAATACTTACTGAACAGCACAATAGACTTTCTCCAGCTATCTGATCAATGTCCATAAAGTCACCTGGGGAAGCACAACCTGTTCTCACTCAATTTGAAAAAACAAACTGGGATGTAACAGATAGTATGCAATTTAAATGCAAACCTTACTAGCTGGTTTACATGGTGAACTCTCCTGAACAGACATTAAATCTCACTCAGTCTTTAAAATAACAAACAAAAAAAACATTGTTTTTTATGTACTTATTTATTTTTGCTTTTTGTGGGTCAGTGTTGCCTCAGTCATCGTTGAACATACAAGAAGAAACAGACTTCTATTTTGCATCCTGTTATTCTGTATTTGTGTGCTTTATTCTGTAGCTACTTAAGAATGACAAATCTATTACAGAGTCAAAGGAGTTAACTCTGAGTTCTGGAAAGCTGCCAGTGTGGATTTTGTGCAGGCACAAAATTCATATGCCACCGAGGCAGTGTGAATGATGAACATCAGAACACAGCACATTTGTAATGTTGGCTCCATTTAGGGAGCCATCGGCATGAATATGGATACAGTATTGTTCAGATTAAACTGCAAGTACAACAAAGTTTAATACTAACATTTCAAGCTTTCAGACATTTGGCACTTGTGTTTTTGTAAGTGCTGCATCAAACTTGTACATTTTAAATTCTGGCTACTTTATTTGGAGCCAAGTCTAGCAAGGAAAGTTACTTGGGTACATAGACGTATTCAAATTTTCCTGAACTAACAAAAACATTTACTCTTCAAAGTGCCTTCACTTCCTCTCACAGCAAAATTACAGTTTTGTACCTACCACAAATGTAGATGTTCAAGTGTATTCACTGTTGCAGTCATTACTCTTGGGTTATCCTCAGTGGCGGCTGGTGACTTCAAATCAAAGGGGGGCTGCAGGAGACAGCTGAATGGGTAGGGTCAATGGGAAGGGGTGCAGCCAACTAGAAAGGGGAGGAGCTATGCTCAAAACCACAAAAACTAAATATACTGCCCTGGGTGCCAAACCGTCATTATGAGAGTCCAATCAAGACAAAATGAAGTGTAGAAGAATAGAAATATTTCAATGCATTGGCTGCATGACAGCTTAATATCTAGATGGAAACAAAAAAGGTTGTGAGGCATGAAAAAATAAATTACTTTTTTTAAATACATTAATGGAATGCCAGTCAAAATCAAGTATAAGAAAAACAAGCAGCACTCAACTCAAAGCACTTCTTGCACTGCAGTTCTAATTATAATTTATATTCAGCTTTATTAAAGTACCAAGTAACATGCTGAAAGTAGAAATCTCTGATGCCCCCACTTGTAAAAATGTTCCTTATCCAAAAAAAAAAAGACCTGCTGCCTGACTTCTACATGTTTCATGGGGAAAACATGATCAAAGTACAAAATGAAAAGCAAACAAGAAATAAGTTCAAGATAGATTGCTTAAAAGGATTACTGTACAGGTTATGGACCACACAACTGGCATTCTGTTTACGGGTAAAGCCTGCAGAGATGACTGGAAGTCTCCAAGTGTAACGAGACTCTTAAAAATAATGTAATCCTGTCCTTTATTACAAATACTGTCATACACATTTCAATACCCAAGGCTTATACATTATCTAGTCAAGTATTCTCTACATGGCAACAGAAAGGCTTTCAATGCTGGCAATTCTTTAACAGTATGCTTATTAAAGCTTACTTGCATCTTGCAATCTCAGCCAAGCTTACCTGATGGTCATTAAAGTATTACTACTTAAACACAGAGCAACAGGCACTTTGAGTAATAAGCATAAATCAACAGTACAAAAAATATGACAGAAAACAGACCACTCTGTAAAAATCAAGGACAGATGAAAGGCCACTCTAGTACTCGTGTCTACCTTGGATGGGGGGGGGGTACTCTGCACATTTACACTGCATAACTACTTCTTGCCTCGACACATCCAGAGTCACTACATGGGGAAGTGGGGTGCAACAAGTATGTCACAGTTTGAAATGCCTCTGGCTGACTTGTGATGGCCCTGACACATTTGTCATACCTCTCAACCTCAGAGCAAGAAATCTGGACAAAGCCATACAAAGAAATGGGACAAAGGCCTAAAAATAACGACAATTTTTAAAATATTGCTCTTATAAACCTAGAAAGATAACAGAGGTCTTGCATTAGTATGAATTTTATGAATGGTATGAAATCTGAAACTCAAATGTCTGTCATTATTTTCTAACTTCAGTGTTTAATGATTTGTCACTAATTTGCCAAAAAACACAATTTTATGAAAAATGGACCAAAAATGTGGATGTACAAATATAAAATAGGCTATAGCAACACAATACAGCTGGAAACCTGTCAAAGAAGGGACACTTTAATATTAGTACTGCTAACTTGAGCAGCTGACAAAATAAAAGAATCTACATGCATTTCTGAAATAAAAGTAATCTAACTGATTATTACAGTTATTTCTTAATTATAAACCCTCCATGTTTTCTTCCAAAATTGCTATTTTGCGAAGGGATCATTAGGGGAAGAGCAACATTTTGAGCCAAAATCAGGGACAGTTGAGAGGTTTGGCTATGCCTAATTCTATAAAGCAATTTATCTGCATGTACCTCTCAACCTGTTAATGCAATAAATCTGGGCAAGGCCAAATATATTGGGGGAACATATAAACAGTACTAAAAATTGCTCTTGTATAAACTGAGACAGTTGATAGAACAGGTCTTACTTTAGCATGCATTTTTCTGAAGGTTATGAAGTCTGAAACTCAGTGTGTCATTATTTAGTGACTTAATTCCTAAATGATTTGCCAGAAAACCACAAATTTTATGAGGAACAAACCAAAAATAAGAAGCAAAAAATCTATTAATTCTTTGAAAATCTGGACAGTTGGGAGGTATAGTTCAGCTGGGGCTGCCTAAGTTTGCCGCCATTCCCCTCACAAAACCATGGTCGAATGGAGCTTCCCCCTGCAGCCATTCCAATGATCCATTACTTGGCTATTTCACTCCATTTACCATAAACACTAATGTGCATACTGATTTACTTCTATGATGATTTGAACTTCATTTGAAAGTTTTATTTTGAATTTTACAGCACAAACACTAAGACATCTGCTAAACAAACTTGGCATTAAAACTTCTCTGCCCTTGAAACTCACATTCATTGAAGCAACATTGAAACCCGCATTCAAAGAAAATACATTTTACCCGTGGCAAATAAAGATTCATTCTGGGCTGTTTTCAAATCATAGGCCCCTTGCATATGAAACATACATGTGCTCTTTGATACACCTTCCTATTGCTTTGAACATTTTTCCAGTAAACAATGAAACAAAACGCATGCACCAATGACAAAACTGCCCAATTCAGAACATTTCCATCATAAAAGTCTACTCAAACTTCTACAGTCCACTATTATCAGTAAATATGCACAATTCTACAGTTCACCATTATCGGTAAATATGCACAATCTCTGAAGTAGTAAAAAGTCATCTAAATAACTCCACGTTAAATAAATCTGTAATGAAGAGGTTGCTGCTAGCAAACACCTTTATATTTCATGGTTTCATCGAAAAATAAAGTGTCTGATGCCCCTGAGGAATAAATTGCCTAAATTACATTAATATAAGCTAGTAATATTGCAATAGGAAATGGATGGCAAACTGATAACAGGCTCATAGTTAGTATCTTAACTTTCAGTACGACAGCATTCACCCCTTATGGGAGTAGAACCAACAACCTTCTGCATCAAAAACAAGTACACAACCTGTTGTGCTATTAGCAATGCGAGCTGACTCAGCATAATCAACACTAAACTTCTGTTCCCCTGCAGCTCTCAGCTCCTTGTAAAATCTACTCAATACTCAACTGCATTTCAACTTCGCAGCACAAGAAATCTGGAAAAAGCCAAATTTATTGGGGTGGGTCAAAAGGACAAAAAACAGGGACACATTAAACATTGCTTGTATAATCTTGGAAAGCTGCTAGAATAAATGCTGTGTTACCACCATACATGTTACTGCCAAGGTCCCTGTGCAAAAGAGTCAGAACAACATACCACTATGCCAAATCATCTGCTTTGTGAAAGAAAAATGCTGTGTTACCGCCATACATTTTACTGTGAAGGTCCCTGTGCAAAACAGTCAGAGCAACATACCACTACACCAAATCAGCTGCTTTGTGAAAGAGAGGAAGACTGAAACTTAAATGGCTATCATTTAATGAATTCAGTTCTCACCATAGCTGTCAACCTCTTAGCACAAAACACCTGGACAAACCCAGTAATGAGGGAATACAGCCCTCAAACATATTCAGTGAATTCAGTTCTTGCCATAGCTGTCAACCTTAGCACAAAAAACCTGGACAAAGCCAATAACCATTTTTTGTAACGGTGGTTATTCTTGACTTCTGAGTACAACTCTGAGGAGGGACAGCCTTGATTGGAGCTGGCGGTTATCTGTGTAAGGTTTCAAATGACTCTGTTTTGAGGAAACTCCTTTATACACACAAAACCAGCAACACCACAAGCACCCTAACAAAACACCTTAACCTTTACTGTAAGATAAACTGATCATGCTGGCATGTAGATAAACTCAAAGAATTCTCCTTTACATTAAACAAAGTAGTTCCCTAATTCTCTACAAATGCAACCTAGTTGCCTGGGTGAGAAATGCCAATACATCTTCGGACCCAGCTCACAAACCCTCACGGAAAGAGGTAGGAAGGAATTGGAATTGCAATTACTAGGCTACAAATGATTGTCCTGATGAATTGCTTAGCAGCATCCTATGATTTTTTTTTTTTTTTTTACCAATTACAGGTTGTCCACTGCAACTGCCAGAGTGATGAGCTGGTTAAGGACAGGTTTAGAGGATGGGCAGGAACAAAGAAAATAATTCTGATGTGGAAACTCTAATTGCCTAAGGCAGATTAGAACTCTAGACTAATTAAACTATTCAGCATGTAGGGATTTAAAAAGAGCTAATGGAAAAAAATAGGAAAAGAGAATCCTTAGTCTGGTTCTCTGTATAAAGAATGATGTGAGAGGAAGTACAAGTTATTATTTTATGATTTCAATGGAAAAGAGTAGGCATGCAATCATGTGACTCACTATCAGTGTAGAATAAATTAAATTACTGGTGCACAGTTAGAAGGATTCACTGATAACAATGTAAGAAAAGTAAAATAATAAGACAACATGAAAAGCAAAATTAGGTATATTATAAAAATAATGGGTATGAAAAAGAGAATTATGTGAGAATCCAAAATAGAAGCCAGGTTGATCACAACTTAAGGTAAATGTATCTATAAGCAGAATAGGATGCATCATCCAAGTTTTAATCAGTCCTGCAGAATTTGTGTAAAAATGTCTAAAATGAAAAACAAGCATATATTACAAAAATGTGCTTGCTGTTGAACAGAAATATGAAAATGAACTATTTATTGGCATGACTGAAGTGAAAAACCTTGACACAGGGACATTTGAAAATTAAAATGAAGGAGTAAGCTATGAGCAGATGTTACACAGCTAGCAATATTTAATGAGGATTAATAGAAGGAATGTGGAATTTAAATAAACCAGAAGTACAGAATGCAATATGATGTGGAATTTAAACTAGAGAGAGGTGAAGAATATATTATGTTTGACTCAACACAGTTTTAAAGAGCTAGATGCCTCTGAAGAGGGATTTACTTGTATAACTGTTAACCTATTAAGGTCACTAGGTAGAACCATTAAGTCAAAAACTGCTGATGGGTAAGTACAAAGTAAACAGTCAAGTCACAATCTATATACGCCGGTTTCTCTGCCGTTTAGCTTACCACTTACCTGATATACTTCTGCACCTTCACTCTGTTCTTCTTCTTCTAACTTCTTTCTTCTACTACTTCTTTCTTCAGTTCTTCTTCTGTTCTTCTGAGCCACCCAAAAAAAAAAATAATAAAAATCCAATGGCAAGTAGCAAATTAAAGGTTCGGTAAATCCTTCCCGTGCGACCGAGTACTGACTCAGTCACGAATCAACCCACAACTGACTTACTGTTTGATTCTCGCTCTTTTCCCAGCACATAAAGCCCGGGAAGAGAGCGACAACCAATCAGCAGCATTTGCCCAGCAAGCACGTCATGACGTGCCTGCGGACGTCGCAGTCCGAGCCCCTTCCATATCTATGCGGTTTGTGTCTCAACCGCATAGACTTCTGGGAAGTTCTGGGCATCACAATGATGCCTTCTTTGCTCCTCCGGGCTGCAATGAAAACATTGCAGCAATAATTAAAAAAAAAAAAAAAAACGCTGTTGCGATTGAAGTGCGCAATGCGCATAAAGTACTTCAGTCGCGGACTCGAAATTTAAAGTAGAAAAAAAGATTTTTTTTTTTTTACATTAAAAAAACAAAATAAACTGCTCAGCTGTCTAGCTGAGGGGGCTGCAGTCCGGCAGCCCGATGCCACGAGCCGCCCCTGGTTATCCTGCTGGCAGACTACCCGCAGTCGGCCTGAATTTCAAAGCCTTGGTCCAGCGTCGGTTGCTGTCGCCTCTTCCCTGACATCAGTGCGCCAGGGGTATAAAAGATGCAGCAGACACCATTTTCTTTAGTTTTTCTTGCCCCAGATGTCAGTTGCCCCCAAAAGGGTAGGCTAAAAAAAAAACTGATCATAAAAAAACATGCACATAACCTTCATCTATAAGCAAATACACCACATAGGTTGTATAGAATAGAGAAGTACAGATAAGTCCCAGCAATGAAAAGGGGGGTGGTGGGTGGGTAACCTGGACTGCAACAGTGAATACACTCGAACATCTACATTTATGGTAGGTGCACAACTGTACTATGTTCATCATGTTTCACTGTTGCAGTCATTACTCTTGGGTTGAATCCCAAAGCTGAGGTTGGGTGGCTAGGCCTAAATAGAATTAGGAGTGGCTATGAGGCCCTGCAGAACTGCAGTGGCAAAGCCTGCTCTGGATTTAGAGTAAAGAGGTAAGTGGTAGTGCTTTGTAAAAGTGTGCACTGAAGTCCAGGTTGCAGTCTCCAAAATGTCCTTGGTTGGTACTCCTCTGAGGAAGGATGCTGAAGTGGCTGCTGCTCTGGTAGAATGTGGCCTAACGCCCTTAGGCACTGATTTGCCATGTTGTGAATAGCAGAAACGAATGCAGTGGCCTATCCATTTTGAAATTGTCTGCTTTGAAATAGCCTTTCCTTGTGATCCTGCAGCATATGCCAATAAGAGTTGCTCAGTCTTTCTGAAAGCTTTAGTTTTGTCCAAGTAAAAGCGTAGTCCAATGTAGGCAAATGTATGGTTTGGTTAAGAGCCACACTGGACACTACCTTAGGCATAAATATTGGGTTTGTCCTTAGATAAACCCTGTCCGGATGGAAAATAATAAAAGGTTCCACAGCCATTAGTGCCAGTAACTCTGAGACTCTTCTTGCTGAAGTAATTGCTAGGAGAAGAGCTGTTTTCCAAATATTTTATCTCAGCTGTATTGGCTGGCTCAAAAGGAGGCAGTGTGAGTTTTTCCAAGACAAAATTGAGGTCCCATGCAGGTATTAGTGCTCTCCTTGGAGGTCTTATGCTTTTGGCCCCTCTGAGATACTGCCTTAGCAGTGGATGAGAAAAAATAGGTGGTTCCGTATTGTAGTGAGCTGAAATGGCAGAGGCATGGATCTTAATTGATGAGAAGGATAGGCCTTTGTCCAGCATCTCAGTTAGGTATTGTAAAATCTGAGGAATACTTGGCACAAGCGTGTCAATTCCCTGCGGCTGGTTCCAAGCACAGAATCTTTTCCATTTTTCTGCATAAGATTTTCTGGTGCTGGGCCTCCTGGCCTCCAAAATAACGTCCATAACTGCTTTAGAGAGAGGTGTGTTCTGAAAGTGTACATTATCCACCATGCAGCCAGATTTCGGGTTCCGAGTTGGCTGTGTAGGAGCCGAATGTTTTGGTGGGTCAGCAAATGAGGAATCTGAGGCCATGTCCAGGCTGGGCCTTGAGACAAGCTCTTTAGGATTGGGTACCAGTGCTGGCGTGGCTAGTCTGGGGCAATCAGGATCATTTTTGGCTTCTCTTATCTGACCTTTAGGAGTACCTTGGGAAGGAGAAGCAGAGGAGGGAAGGCATATACTGTAAGTGCTTTCCAGCTGAATGAAAGGGCGAACACTTTCCATGCTTGTTTGTGATACATCCGAGTGCAGAATTTCTGTAGCTGGCAGTTGTGAGGGGAAGCAAATAGATCTATGTCTGGGCGTCCCCATTTCCCTGTTATCATGCTGAAGATTTGTGGATCTAGTTTCCATTCGTGAGGATCCATGAGGTTTCTGCTTAGTTCATCTGCCAAAGTATTTTTCTTTCCTGGCAGGAATTGTGCTTGCAGGTGTACTTGATAAGTCAATGCTGTTTTCCACAAAGTCATGGTTTGTCTGCAGAGGGGGTAGGAATGTGTGCCTCCTTGCTTGTTTATGTACCACATGACTGTAGTATTGTCCGTCTTTATCAGCAGTTGTCCTGGATGAAGTACGTCTTTGAAGGCTGTCAGGGCATTCTGTACAGCTAGCATCTCTTTTTGATTGATATGAAGATGCATTTGGCTTGTGGGCCATGTGCCCTGAATACATTTTCCTGCCATGTGTGCCCCCCCAGGCATAATCTGGTGCATCTGTTGTTAGTGCTTGCCTGGCTGTGGGTAAAGTGAATGGCTGTCCCTTGTTGTGGTGACAGGCCTGTGCCCACCGTCGAAACTCCTGTTGCAGGCAGGGAATGAGAGTAATTAATGTTTCCAGGCTGTGGCAATGTTGAGTCCAAACACTTTTTAGATACCATTGTAGTTTCCTCATATGCAGTCTTGCATAAGGAATTAGTAGAATGCAGGATGCCATGTAGCCCAGAGCCTGCAGAATTTTTCTTGCAGATAAGTGGGTCTTTGTTGCCATTTTTTTTTAAGTAAGAAGTCAGTTGCCTTTGTTTGTCTGGCATGGGATAAGCCATCTGGGCAGTTGTATTTAGGCTTGCACCCAGGAATATTATCTCTTGAGAGGGTACTAGTTTTGATTTATTTTCGTTTACTGTGTACCCTAGGCAAATTAATAATATTTTTACAAACACGAGATGCTTTAGTAGAATGTCTTTGGTCTCTGCTTGAATAAGGCACTCGTCCAAGTAGGGATATAGTTGAATTCCTCTTTGTCTGCAAAAATCAATTACTGGTGCCAGGCATTTTGTGAAGACCCTGGGCGCAGTAGATAAGCCAAAGGGCAGTGCAGAGAATTGGTAGTGCATTGTGCCAGCTATGAATCTGAGGTATCTTCTGCAAGATTGTCTGATTGGTACATGCAGGTATGCCTCTTTGAGGTCCAAAGTTACAAGCCAAGCCTTTGTGCCCAACATGGGCAGAAGTTGCTGCAGAGTCAACATTTTGAATTTTGGAACGTCCAGAAAAGTATTTAGAATAGACAGGTCCAGAATTGGTCTCCAGGCTTTGTCCTTTCTTGGCATTAAGCACAGACTAGATTCAGGCCGGCTGGATCTAGCTTTGTTTGTATAACTTGTGCACTGATACAGGCCGTCTTTTTTGGAGAAGGTTTCTCTGTACTCTAGTGGCAGGACTGTGCAGTTAGAACTTGTCTGATTGAAGACTGCTGGAACAGGGCTCAGTTTTAAGCTTTTTAACTGGTTAATTGGGTAAGGTGTTGTTTTGATTGTATCTGCTCTATTTTCTGGAAAAAAAATATATATACTTGTTTCTCGCCTTTCTGAACTAGTATAGTCCAGTTTTCAAGTTATTGCTGAATCCAGGGCCATGTTACCAGTTTCTGTGTTGCCATACCTTACTTGGATAGAAGGAAGTTTCTCTGTTCACCTGTGAGAGAGGGGAGCTTTGATCAGGCTATCTGTCCCTGGAGGAGTGGTTTCAGCCCAGAAATTAGTAGTTTATTGGCCTTTTTGGACTAATTTTGATTATATCTGCTCTATTTTCTGAAAATAAAATGATATACTTGTTTCCCGCCTTTCTGAACTAGTATAGTCAGTTTTCAAGTTATTGCTGAATTCAGGGCTGTGTTACAAGTTTACTGTGTTGCCATTACCTTACTTGGACAGAAGGAAGTTTCTCTGTTCACCTGTGGGAGAGGGGAACTTTGAGGAGCCTATCTGTCCCTGGAGGAGTGGTTTCAGTCCAGAAGTTAGTAGTTTATTGGCCATTTTGGGCTAATTTCTATCTCTTTCACTTCCCTGCTATAAAAACCTCATTTGCACAGTTTTTACGCTTGCATTCCGCTCAGCAAGTGCCTTCTAGGTGTTCTGCAGAGTCTAGAGCAGCAGAGAGACAAAAGAGTGACTCTGGAGTGATTAAGTATCACTTTTCTGCTTTTCTTGCTGTCTTAACTAATTCCGCCTAACACACCAGTTTTTTTAGAGAATCTGTGAGTTAAAAAGTTTGTTATTGTATACAACTCTGCACAGTTCCTCGTGGTGTCCTGCAGAGTGATACAGGCAACAGAGACCCAAGAGAGACTTTTCCAGATTTATGTATTTTTTTCTCTGTTTTTTTGCTCTGACTGCCTTTTCCCGCCTAAAAAGTGACTTTCTAACTGATCTGTGCTTTAAAAAGTTTAAATTGCATTTGCCTTCTGCTTTTTACAATTTTTGCACTTGTTTTATATCAATTTAAGTCATTTTTGTATTGTATAACTGTTGTAGGCTACACACTAAAGTGTGCTAGCCTGTTTATAGCATTTACAGTGTTTTCTGTGTGTTTTTCTGCTGTTTCCTGAAGAAGAAAAAAAAATTCTCTTTTCCCACCTTTGCTGAACTAGATTAGTCAAGATTTCAGGTTTTGCTGAATTCTAGACTGTAGTATAGTTTCCTGTGTTGCCCATATCCTTACTTGGATAGGAGGAAGCTTCTCTGTTTACCAGTGAGAGTGGGGAGCTTTGAGCAGCCTATCTGTCCCTAGAGGAGTGGTCTCAGCCCTGAAACTAGTAGCTTATTGGCCGTTTTGGGTCAATTCCTATCTATTTCAGTTTCCCTACTTTAAAACCCGCATTTGTGCGGTTTTGCGCCAGTATACAACTCCGCACAGCTCCTCGTGGTGTCCTGCAGAGTGATACAGGCAACTGAGAGACCCAAGAGAGACTTTTCCAGATTTAAGTATTTTTTCTCTGTTTTTTTGCTCCGACTGCCTTTTCCTGCCTAAAAAGCGAATTTCTAACTGATCTGTCCTTTAAAAAGTTTAAACTGCATTTGCCTTCTGCTTTTTACAGTTTTTGCACTTGTTTTATATCAATTTAAGTAGTTTTTGTATTGTATAACTGTTGTAGGCCACACACTGAAGTGCGCTAGCCTGTTTATAGCATTTACAGTGTTTTCTGTGTGTTTTTCTGCTGTTTCCTAAAAAAAAAAATATATTCTCTTTTCCCACCTTTGCTGTAATAGATTAGTCCAGATTCCAGGTTTTGCTGAATTCCGGACTGTGGTATAGTTTCCTGTGTTGCCCATATCCTTACTTGGATAGGAGGAAGCTTCTCTGTTCACCAGTGAGAGTGGGGAGCTTTGAGCAGCCTATCTGTCCCTGGAGGAGTGGTCTCAGCCCTGAAACTAGTAGCTTATTGGCCGTTTTGGGTCAATTCCTATCTCTTTCAGTTTCCCTGCTTTAAAACCCGCATTTGCGTGGTTTTGCTCGATTTTGCGCATAGCGCAGCATCTGGCAGCGCCGCTTAAACGGGTTTAAACTATTCCCGGCTCCACAAAGTCTGCTCTTCACTTTTTCCCTTAGAACTGTTCTAAATCTCAAAGTAAGCACACTATTATCATTCTAAAAGTCCTGCAGTTGCTCGTACAAGTAATCTTATAAGTAAGCACTAATAAACTAAAGCACTACGCCCTCTTATACTCCCTTTAAGTACTTGGCTCCCTATTGGTCCTTTATGATCAGTCAAAAAGTAGTTCCTTATACTATTCTGGCATGTCCAAAGGTCAGTTTCGGGTTTACTCTCCAGTCCAGCTGGTGAATCTGGGAAACTTGAGGCAATGTTACAACTGCCTTATGTACACAGACCACCCTCTCCTCCTCCCAACAAGCTCAAATATATGTGAGAGATGCAACTATATAGCCAAACTGGAGGCTGAGTTCTCTCAACCCAGCACTGGCGCAGTCAGTCAGGAGGAGAAAGTAACCACACACACAAAAAATCCAGTCTCACATAGACCTATCGCAACAGCAAACCAAACACATAAACATACAAAAACGTACTCTGAGGCTCAAAATAAAAATCTGCCCAAGCAGCAGAGACCTCCAAAGCAGACATCCAAGCAACCGCTACCCCACAACAATGCCCACGTATCACATAGTTCTCAAAGTCAGTGTGCCACACAGTCACAGCCTTTAAGGCTAAATAACACACCTAATACACTTGTAATAGGTGACTCTATTGTCAGACACACTGACGTCCCACTCACCAGGCTGAACAAGGAGAAGGTCACTGTAAGCTGCCTGTCAGGTGCCAGGATCCGCCACAACACAAGCACTCAGGTCACTCCAAAGCAAGTACAAATATGACTCCGTCACTGTCCATGCTGGTGTGAATGACCTGAGACGTACCTCCCTGGACTACATGAAAAGAGACATAGAGGAGCTCTCTGATCATGTAGTCCAGGCCGGTATGACCCTGACCTTGAGTAGCATCTTACCCTCACCAAGAATGATGCCACAGTATAAAGACAAAATGATCAATTTTAACAACTGGCTAAAGTATTGGTGTCACTCAAAGGGGATCCAGTGTCCGTCAGCCTGGAATGACATGCTCGACAAGCCACATTGCTTCACCAGGGACGGCTTGCACCTGTCACCCCTGGGCTTTCGAATATTGGCTAAGGCTCTTGCCACCCCCATAGTGCCTTTTTTAGGCAAAGCTCAAAAGACAAGCCCACCTCCATAGACAACACAAGGAAAAAGAAACTAATGGTAATGCTGCTCAATGCCAGAAGTCTAAACCTAAAGATGCACGCACTCAAGGCTCTCCTCAGTATGGAAAATATTGATATCTGTGCAGTAACAGAAACCTGGTTCAAGGCTCCCGAGAGCACCCCAGCACTACCAGGTTATACCTCATACCATGTTTTTCGGCCCCAAAACTTGGACCGAACCACAAAAAGGAGGGGGAGTATCCATATTCATCAAAGATACCCACACCTCCAGGTTAGTGGCACTGCACGAAGCATTGGAGACCATCCATGTGCAACTAACAGTGGGCAAAACTGCCTTTCAGATTGTAGCCTGCTACAGACCACCCTCCCAAACTCAGGAACCCCACTCAGCTTCCCTGAGAACACTGGAGAATATGAAGGTCTCTCCAAACACTATCACATTGGGTGACTTCAACTACCAAAACATAGACTGGGAGCACTACTCAAGCCCCAACACCCTCGCCCAACGGTTCCTGGAATTTATAAACTCAAATGCTATGGAACAACTGGTCACCACTCCCACAAGATGGGCAAACATATTGGACCTGATCATCACCAACATAGGGACTCTATGTTCCATACCAGAGGTATACCCCTCATTGGTAAGATCTGACCATAAATTAATCTCACTGGACATCCATATCCCGTCCCCAGCCAAGGAAACCACGGTGAAGAACTTCTCAAAAGCAAATTTCACACTTCTCAAAACTGAGGTGGAATCCTTCAAAGCCCCCGGGCCAGTGGAAAATACAGCCCAAACCACAGAATCCTTTACAAACGCAATCTATGGACACCTACAGGAATGCATGGATCGTGCTATCCCAAATAAAACCAAGACTCACTCCTCCAAAGGCAGGAGACCTGTCTGGTGGACCCCAGCCATAAATAAGCTATACAACAGAAGGAGGAAGCTACTAGATGATAGAGCAAAATCCCAAAAAGGGAAGGCATCTCTGATCAGTACTAGCAAGAAACTACGATCCCTCATAAAATCATCTAAGGCCAGCTTCGAAAGAAAAATTGCACAAGACGCTAAAGATAATCACAAGGCCTTCTTTAGTTATGTCAGGAACCTGGGTGGCAACTCCCAGATATGCTCTGAGTTAGTGCAAAATGATAAAAAATACTCTGAACCCACAGACATTGCCAACATCCTGGCAGACAGGTTCAGTGCAAACTTCTCCCCCCCCCTTCCCCCTCCAAAAGAGCAAATGTCTATCCCAGAGTGTAGCCTCCCTGACATCACAGATGCACAGGTGAGAGCTGCCCTCTCCAAAGCAAAAAACACAGCATCAATGGGATGGGACGGTGTCCCAGGCTGTGTCTTACACGAGCTCCAAGAAGAACTGAACCCTTACAAAAAGTCACTGTTCAATCTCAGCCTTACTACAGGATATGTACCCAAGGAATGGAGTACAGCAACAGTGGTCCCACTCCACAAAGGTGGTGCCACAATGGACCCCGGAAACTATCGCCCTATAAGCCTGACTAACCTGGTCTGCAAAGCTATGGAGCGTATCATCATGGAACTCATAAACAAAGACATTGGGAACCTCCAAACACTGGATCCTACCCAATTCGGCTTTAAGGGCAGATCTTGCCTCTTGAACCTGGTCGACTTCTTTGAAACAGTCACCAAGGCCATAGATGAAGGGAAGGTAGTCCACACAGCCTACCTGGACCCCGCAAAAGCCTTCGACACAATACCCCACTCGGGCATCATAAATAAGCTCACCAGCTTAAATATCAACCCCTATGTCACAAGATGGGTTGCAAACTGGCTCAGGGATAGAACCCACATGGTCAGAATTGCAGGTGCCATGTCAGACTCTAAACCAGTTACAAGTGGCGTCCCACAAGCCTCAGTCCTGGGACCGCTCTTGTTCGGTATATATTTCTCTGAGGTACAGGTTAATATGGGAGGACAATGGCTGACCAAGTTCGCAGATGACTGCAAACTGGGTGCCATAATCGACTTGCCGACTGACACAAGCATCCTCCAAAAGGGACTCACAGAGACGGATAACTGGTGCCAGAGCCATGGCCTAAAGCTAAATGCCAAAAAGTGCATAGTCATCCCCTTTGGGAAAAACAAAGTGCCCACAAATTACCACATAGGTGGTAATCCATTAAGTATGGAAGAAGTAATTAGGGATTTGGGGACCCAAGTAGATAGCAATCTCTCCTTTGACAATCACGTTGCCAAAGTGGTTAGAAAGACCTTCTATATAGCCCACCTTATCATGAAAGGGTTCACATCTAGCTCGAGAGGTCATTGTGCCCCTCTACTCATCAGGCCCATAATTGAATACAATGCCCCATTTGGGATGTACCTTACCAGACACCTGCAGCAACTGGAAAGACCCCAAAAGTACCTCAAAAAGAGGATCAAGGGACTCAAACAGATGCCCTACGCAGTTAGACTAAAGAAACTCAAGCTCTACTCAGTTGCTTACCGCCTACTCAGAGGCAATCTGTGCCTGACGTATAAAGCCATGTCCAAACCAGAATTAATGGACATGCTCCACCTCAGGAAATCCAAATCCCTTAGAGCTACACGCTCCAGGGACTTAAACCTCAGCACAGAAATAAATAGGACATGCTGGAGGGACAGATTCATATCCCAGAGGCTCCCGTCACTCTGGAACAAAATCCCAATCCATGTTAGGCAGAGCCCCTCAATGACCCTCTTCAAGAGAAATCTTCCCTGTGGATGGGAGATCGTAGGTTTACCCCTGGGATCTCTTCTATGTCCCTACTACACAGAGGCACAGTAAACGAACCTTAGAAGGGCTACCTTCTGTGACCTACTATACAGAGGCACAGTCAACTAATCTAAAAGGGTGGCGAAAGCCAAACACACTCTGGCTAGGCTTATAAATGCCCTAGGGCAGATAGCCTAGTATCAACCTACGAAACCTATAAGAAAAGTCTTGAGTAAAATCCTTGCCTCTGCTCTTGTTGTGGCACTGGCTGAATAGCCCTCATGTTCATGAGAGATGAAATTTGTTTTTGTGCCTCTGCCCATTGATTGTGTGGCAGGTCTGGCATACCTTTTGCCTTTGGAAGGGTGTGAAAGTGGAACCTGTAGCCCTGAAAGACTATATTTAAGACCCATTTGTCCTGGGTGATCCTGTGCCTGCTTTGTGAAAAAAGTGCTAGCTTTCCCCCTAAGGGTGCTGCCAAAAGGTAAGTGCTTGGCACTGGCAGAGGGAAGTCATTGGGACTGTTTCCTATAAGGCTATGATTTGTCTTCTCCACTTTTGGAGGTAGAATCACCCCATTGTTTGGGCCTGTTTGAGCCCTGGAGCTGTTGCCTGCCTCTAGGGCATCTGAATCTGCCTCTTTGTGGCCTGTCTGACGCTGGAAAGGACCAATTCTTATAAGGCCAGTTCCTGCTAAATCTGGGTGGTTGTACCTGTAAGAAATCCTTTACTGTCTGCATAGATTTAGCTTTATCCTCCATTTTCTTTAACACCTCTTCTGCCTTAACACCAAACAAAGTATCATGCTGTAATGGAGCATCCAATAATTTTGCCTTAACATGATCAGGCGGATTCTGTTCTTTTAACCAAGCATGCCTTCTAATAACAGAACCTGTAACAGCCGCCCTGCACGAGGCCTCCAGTGAATCATAACCACATTGCAAAGTATGGTTTCCTACTTGTTCAGCTGCATGCAATAAATCCTGCAAATCTTTGTTCTCAGAACATTCAGAATTTGTCAACATTTTTTGTTTTAACAAAGACATTAAATATTGCTGATATTTGAGCATATGAAACTGACAATTTAAAGCCCTTACAGCCAGGGTAGCAGAAGTGTAGACTTTTTTCCCCAATCTGTCCCTAGAGAGAGCCCTAGAATCTCTACCTGAGGGGACAGGGTTTTTAGCAGTAGCAGCCTTCACCCCTTTGGGACCCTATGAGATAGTTTCTGGGTCCGCAGCAGGGTTTTTATATAGAAATTTATGGGAATCTGGGACCCTGTAGTACCTGTCCGGCTTAACAGGTGCAGGAGGTAACGAATCTGGAGACAGGCCAGACTCTGAAAATACATCATCTACTATGTCTAAGACAGGAGGAATTCCAAGAGGTCTGTGCTGAGGTAATAAAAGAAAGTCTCTAAGCCTTTTCTTAGAATATGAATAATCTTGGCTCTCCCAGTGGAAACGCTCCCTCATGGTATGCAGGGTTTCCTCAAATGAATAATCCAGAGGAGAGGCTGAAGGAATAGAATCTTCAGCATCAGAATCCTCATAGGGAGGAATAGAATATCCCTGTTCTGAAGAGGAATCAGAGGAAATGGAAAACTGATCAGGGGAATCATATTCAGCATCTTGCCTAGGCCTCTTATCAGGAGGGGGATGGGAACCCCTGATCAAAGTAATTAGGCCTTCGGCCATTTTGAGCATCTGTTTCTTAGGCATAGAAGTCTGTCCTGGAGAATGCTGTACTTGTTTCCTTGTCTTTAAAACCGTTTTAGACTTTGTCTTGGATGCTGAAGAAGGCTTGATATAAAGTTGTGTAGGTCTGAAGACACCCTCAGAAGCCGATGCCTGCTCAGCGGCTCCAGACCCATCTGAGGGATTAGCTTCCGAAGGGCCAATGCCTTGAGTATCAAGAGGCCTAGTAGTCTCCACATGGGAGTCAGAAGCAGCCTGTGGCTCTGAGGTAGCGGGAGTCAGGGGCTGCGAAAGTGCCTCACTGAGCACCGGCAAACTGGCAAATGGCCTAGAAGAGGCTTCGTCGGTTTTGGACCTCGGATGTCTGTCCTTTTCTTTATCCTTGCGCTTTTTATGAATCCGGTCGTTGGTTGTTCCGACGGCATTATATAGTTAAACCTTCGGCCAAAGTAATGGAAAGCAAAATCGTACCGACGCTTTATTGTGTGTTGGTTAAATCTAGCACAAAACAGACAACTAGCAACGTCGTGGTCAGTACCTAGGCAAGGAATGCAGTAAGAATGAAAATCCTTATGAGGTATTTGCTTCCCACAAGAAATACAATTGTTAACTTGTTCTGACATTGGTCTGGAGCAAGAAAAAAGTTTCCCAATGGGGTAATTAGCTTTATTGAAGACTTTGGATCTGAAATTCAATTTTGAAAATCTCAGGAGTTGGCCGGCCAGCACTTGCAAACTGCTTTTGCTTCGGGAACCGCGCGGCAAGAATGACTGAAGAAAATGGCGTCGGCTGCATCTTTTATACCCCTGGCGCACTGACGTCAGGGAAGAGGCGACAGCAACCGACGCCGGACCAGGACTTTGGAATTCCGGCCGACTGTGGGTAGCCTGCCAGCAGGATAACCCAAGAGTAATGACTGCAACAGTGAAACACGAACATCTATTACAAGAGATCAGATCACAAGTAATCTCTGCACCAGGATGATGCTACAATTGTGTCTGCTGAAATATATGTCCTCCTAACATTTTTTTTTAAACTCCACAAATTATGAATTTAAAATGAAAACAATCGTTTACACCATTCAATCAGTTACCTAAACTAATTAAAAAAAGTAGCTCAACTTGAGAATGCATGGTACTAATTAAATATAAGCAACTAAGCCAAACTGAGAATGCATCACAAATATCATCCATAGACATCCTAGCCTGAAATGAGATGCAAATGGAAATCCAGCGAGACAAGGTTACTTTAGAAACAGGAACCCCAAGTCTAGTGTCTGAAAACGAGACAAACAGTTGATATGATTTCCAGAAATCTTTTGTCCTATATAAACAGAAACACAATTGTCTATGAACATCTAGCTGATGAAACTTAAATTCTGCCTTGTTAGAAAAATCAAGAAAAAACACAGGCAACTCAATGGATTGGTTGATATTGACAACAGAAGCAACCTTTGGAATAAAGGAAGGATTGGTTCTTAAGGAGACCCTGTCTTTGTGAAACACCAAATAAGGTGGCTTAATCGATAAAGCTTGGAGCTCAGAGACCCGCCTAGCTGAAGTTATGGCTACCAAAAATACTGTCTTCCATGACAAGAATTTTAGGTCACACGTAGCTGCCGGCTCAAAGGGAGCCGGAGGTGAGCTTCAGTAATACAAAATTGAGGTCCCATGGCATTACTGGATTAAAGACTGGAGGTCGGAGTAACATTGACCCTTTCAGAAAGGCCCTACAAAGACTATGAGCCATAAGGTTGGGCTCATTAGCAACGTGAAATATAGAAATCGCTGCCAATTGCACTTTAATGGTAGCAACAGCTGATCTCTGACTGAACAACTGAGAAAGAAATTCTAATATTGCCGAAATAGGAGCTGTATAAGGATCAGTATGTCTTTCACGGGCCCAAATGGAGAATCTCTTCCTCTTACTGGAATAAATCTTCTTGGTAGAAGGCTTGTGGGAAGAAGATAGAATGTGGACCACGTCTGGGGAAAAATCGTGAAGCCTAACTAGGGACGGAACTGCAGCAGCCAGCTGCTACCCTGAAATGCAGTAGAGGTAGCCACAGATCGTGTAGAATGAGCCTTCACTTTAAAGGGTAATTCTTTGCCACTGGAACCATAAATAAATGAGATGCAACTGGAAATCCAGCGAGACAAGGTTACTTTAGAAACAGGAAAGTACAGTTTTGTACCTACCATAAATGTAGATGTCCGATAGGTATGCATCTGCAGTCATAACATATGGGTTGTCCTGCCTCAGGCAGCCCTTCGGTCGGCCGGATTCCAAAGTCTGGGTCTGGCCTCGGCTGTTGTCGCACTTTCCCTGACGTCAGAGCGTCTGGGGTATAAAAGCATCAGCCATCGCCATTTTCCTTAGTTTTTCTTGCCCCAGATGCCAGGTGCCCTCTAGGAAGGCTAAATTTGGATAAATGCTGAAAAGTTCCAAACATTTACAAATTACATACATGTATAAACAAACAAATACACCATAATAGATTCCCCCAGCTAGCTGAAAGAGGGGTAAGTACCCTGGGAATACCACAGAGGGGAAGGAGGGTGGGTAATCCTGACTGCAGATTCATACCTATCGGACATCTACATTTATGGTAGGTACAAAACTGTACTATGTCCTTCAAGGATGCATCTGCAGTCATAACATATGGGTAGAATACCATAGCCAATCTGGGGGAGGAGGTACTAAGAGAAGGATGGTGTAGTTAAGATCCCCTGCAGCACTGCAGTTGCAAACCCTGCTCGGGATCTGGAGTATAAAGGTAGATTGTAATGCTTGGCAAATGTATGCACGGAGCTCCAAGTAGCAGCTTCTAAAATGTCCGTGGTAGCCACCCATCGTAGGAAGGCTGTAGTGGTGGCTGTGGCGCTTGTGGAGTGAGGCCTGATATTTTCAGGAACTGTCTTTCCATGAAAGGAGTAACAAAAGCGAATGCAATTTCCTATCCATTTTGAAATTGTCTGTTTGGAAATTGCTCTTCCTTGCACCCCAGTTGCATATGCTACAAAAAGTTGGTCAGTTTTTCTGCTAGTTTTCGTTCTGTCCAAATAGTAGCGTAGTTGTCTGTGTATATCCAGGGTGTGCAAAAGTTTTTCCCCTTTGTTCTGTGGGTTAGGGAAGAACGTAGGCAAGTGAATAGCTTGGTTCAAGGATACCCTAGATACCACCTTTGGCATGAAAGTAGGATTGGTTCTTAGTGACACTCTATCCTGGTGAAAAATAAGAAAAGGCTGCACGGCCATTAATGCTTGTAATTCAGATACTTTTCTTGCTGAAGTGATTGCCAGAAGGAATGCAGTTTTCCAAGATAAAAACTGTAGGTCTGTTGATGCTGCTGGTTCAAAAGGAGGTAGTGTCAGTTTTTCCAGCACAAAATTGAGATCCCATGCAGGTAGAGGGGGTCTTCTTGGAGGTTTAACATTTTTGATCCCTCTCAAAAATTGCCTGAGAAGAGGGTGTGAGAAGATAGGTGGATCCATATTGTATTCTGCTGAAATTGCTGAAGCATGAATCTTAATGGAAGAATAAGACAGGCTATTGTGGAACAATTCTGCTAAGTATTCTAGGATGTGTGCTAGGTTTGCCACTGTGACATCTGTGCCCTTTGATGTGCTCCAAATGAGAAATCTCTTCCATTTAGCTGAGTATGTCTTCCTTGTGGAAGGTCTGTGAGCCTCCAGGATAATGTCCTTCACCCTCTGAGATAAAACAGTTTGGTTGGGATTTAAGGAATTTTCCAGGCAGTTAGCTGCAATGTTTTCAAGTTGGGATGCAGGGTCTTGAAATTGTTCTGCGTTAGAAGAGGCTATAGGGGAAGAGGCCATGAATTTGCCTGAGACATGCTTCTCAATAGTGGGTACCAGTGTTGTCTTGGCCAGTCCGGAGCTATTAGTATCACTTTTGGCTGTTCCTCCCTGATCTTCAGTAGAACCTTGTACATCAATGGGAGAGGTGGAAAGGCATATACTGTTAGGGCATTCCATGCTTGTGGGTGGTATGTCCTTGAGCAGAAAGTCTTCAGTTGGTGGTTGAGTGGGGAGGCGAACAGATCTATCTCCGGCATTCCCCATGTCTTTGATACGAGTTTGAAGATGTCTGGATGCAGCATCCATTCGTGTGCATCCAGGATAGTTCTGCTTAAGCTGTCTGCTAGTGCATTTTCTTTTCCTGGCACGAATTTGGCCTGCAGCTGGATATTGAGATTCAGGCATAGATTCCACAGATTCATAGCCATCCGGCATAGAGGGTAGGAATGTGTGCCTCCCTGTTTGTTTATGTACCACATGACCGTGGTGTTGTCTGCCCTTATTAACAGGTGTCCTTGTTGGAGGAAGGGTCTGAATGCCTCGATTGCATGCCTCACTGCCAGCATTTCCTTCTGGTTTATGTGCATGCTTAGCTGCCCTTGAGGCCATAGGCCTTGGATACGTTTGTCCTCCATGTGTGCTCCCCATCCTCGGTCTGAGGCGTCCATGGTGATGGTCTGCCTTGTTTTTGGTTTGTTGAAAGGCAACCCTCTGTTGGACTGGCAGGCCTGAGCCCACCACAGGAATTCCTTTTGAAGGCATGGAATGATTGGTATCATGGTTTCTAGACTGTGACTGTGTTGAGACCATACACTCCTTAGGTACCATTGTAATTTCCTCATATGCAGCCTGGCATGTGGGATTAAAATTATGCAGGATGCCATGTAACCCAGGGCCTGCAGGACTTTCCTTGCAGTAAGCTGAGTTCGTCTTGTCAGAATCATGAAGTAATCTGGAAGTTGTTTTTGTTTTTCTTCTGAGAAAAGCCATCTGGGTGATTGTGGCCAGATCTGCACCCAAAAAGGTTATCCTTTGGGATGGTACTAGTCTTGACTTTTGGATGTTGACTGTGTATCCCAAGGTCTGTAGCAGGTGTATGGCATAGGCCAAGTCCTTTAACAATTTTTTCTTGTTGTCCGCTTGTATTAGGCAGTCGTCCAGGTATGGATAAATTTGAATTCCCTGAAGTCTGCAATGTGCAATTACTGATGCCAGGCATTTCGTGAATACTCTGGGTGCAGTAGATAAGCCAAAGGGCAATGCTGAGAATTGATAATGCTCTGATCCTGCAAGAAATCTGAGGTGTCTTCTGCAATCTGGTCGGATAGGGACGTGCAGGTATGCCTCCTTGAGATCTAGAGTCACCAGCCAAGACTCCTTGCCCAACATGGGAAGAAGTTGCTGTAGGGTCAGCATTTTGAATTTTGGCACAATGAGATAAGTGTTCAGCGCGGACAGGTCGAGAATAGGCCTCCATTGGTTTTCTTTTCTTGGTACAAGGAATAGTCTGGAGTAAAATCCTTGGCCTTGTTCTGTACATGGTACCCTTTCTATAGCTTTTATCTGAAGTAAATTGCTGATTTGTCTTAAAGCCTCTGCCTTCTGGTTTGGTGGAAGGTTTGGCATTCCGCTTCTTTTTGGCAAAGTGTGGAAGTGAAACCTGTATCCTTTGTCTATTATTTGCAATGTCCATGTATCCTTTGTAATGCAATGCCAGTTTTTTGAGAATAAAGCCAGCTTTCCGCCCAAGGGTGCTTCCAGTTGATCCCTGGTAGGCGGAATCAGAGTCAAGTCATTGGGTCTGTCCTGTAGTAGTAGTTGTAGCTGTTGCACTACTCCTCTGGTTGGCAGGCTGCCACTGACGGCCTCTGTAGGGGCCCTTCGATTGACCTGTGCCTCTAGGGCGCCTGTTCCTGCCTCTCTGTGCTCTGGACGAGTCTGGAAAGGACCAATTCTTTGTAGGCCAGTTTCTGCTGAACCTCGGTGGTTGAACTTGCAGGAAATCTTTAACTGTTTGCACAGATTTTGCTTTTTCTTCAACCTTTTTTAGAATCTCCTGTGCAGGGGAGCCAAATAAATTTTGTTTCTCCATTGGAGCATCGAGGAGTTTAGCTTTGACATGGTCTGGCAAAGATTGCTCCTTCAGCCAGGCATGCCTACGAATAACTGCCGCAGTCATAGCTGATCTAAATGAAGCCTCCAGTGCATCATAGCCACATTTTAAAAAATGATTACTAACCTGTTGTGAGTTATGTACCAAATCCTGAAGGGATTTACGGTCTAAGGGTTCAGGAGAAGAAAGTTTCTTATTCAGTTGATCTAACAGAAATTCTTGGTACTGTATCATATGGAATTGACAGTTTAATGCCCTGGCAGAAAGAGTAGCAGATGTATAAACCTTTTTTCCTCATCTCTCTAAAGCTCTAGACTCTCTTTCAGAGGGTAGGGGATTTTTGGCAGTAGCGGCTGCAACCCCTTTAGGGCCCTGAGAAATAGTTTCTCGGTCTGCAGCATGGGCTTTATACAGATGGAAATGAGAATCCGGGACCCTGTAATATCTGTCAGGTTTGGCAGGGGCCGGAGGAAGAGAATCAGGGGCTGTACTGACATCATTGTACACATCATCAATTACATTTAGAACAGGAGGTATAGCTAAGGGCCTATGCTGAGGCAAATGCAAAAAGGTCCTTAATCTTTTTCTAGAATCAGAGAAATCCTGACCTTGCCATTGAAAGTGCTCTCTCATGGAGTGTAAAGTCTCCCCAAATGAAAATTCTTCAGGAGGGGAGGCCGAAGGGATAGATTCCTCTGCATCTGAATCCTCATAAGGCGAGTAAGCCCCTTCCTGGTGGTCTGACAAATCAGATCCATCCGTGGAGTAATCTGAGGAGTGAGGTTCAGAGGGGTCAGTCCTGGGCCTTTTGTCTGGAGGAGGCTGAGAGGCCCTGTCTGGGTGAGGTTGTGAACCCCTAATTAAGGAGATAAGGTCCTCAGCAAGGCTGAGGATCTGTGAACTAGAGGAAGGCCCCTGGGATGTAGATTTGGCAGGCAAAGCTTTTGAAAGTTTGGCAGCTTTAGCCCTGGAGAAGGCCTTAATAGACATAGAAGCTGGGGGCCTAGCTGCCCCACGTGCAGGGGTAGAAATGTCCAAAGGTATGGTGTCGGACAATTCCTGAACACTAGCTTCGGTAGGGAGTTCTGAAGCCGACTCAGCCGGGGTCTCTCTGGCCTCGGTGGTTGGAAGTATGGTTTCGGAAGTAGGAATCGCCATGGACTCGGTTTCGGCCGAAACGGAGACACTCGCGGTAGGCCTAGCCGTGGTTTCAGCCGAAACCGCGGGCCGCGAGTGTCGGTCCTTTCCTGCTTTTGACCATATGCGGTCGAGTCTCCGACGGCATTTTATAAGCAAAAGCGGCTCCAAAAAATTCCTCTGCAAACTCCGACCGACGTCTAAGAGTCCGTTGGTTGAAGGAGGCACAGGCTAAACAAGCTGATACGTCGTGGTCTGGGCCTAAGCAAGGAAGGCAGTAAGAATGGAAATCCTTATGAGGTATGCTTCCCACAAGTTAAACAATTATTTACTTTGTCTGACATCGGCTGAGGCAAGAAAGAGTCCCCAACGGGGTACTTAGCTTTTTTCGAAGTCTTCGGTAGCTGAAATCTCTGGATCTGACCGACCGGCACTTGCGAACAGCTTCTGCTTTGGGCACCGCGCGGCAAGAAAGACTGAGGAAAATGGCGTCGGCTGATGCTTTTATACCCCAGATGCTCTGATGTCGGGGAAAGTATGACAACAGCCGAGGCCAGACCCAGACTTTGGAATCCGGCCGACCGAAGGGCTGCCTGAGGCAGGACAACCCATATGTTATGACTGCAGATGCATCCTTGAAGGACATCCCCAAGTCTAGTGTCTGAAAACGAGACAAACAGTTGATATGATTTCCAGAAATCTTTTGTCCTATATAAACAGAAACACAATTGTCTATGAACATCTAGCTGATGAAACTTAAATTCTGCCTTGTTAGAAAAATCAAGAAAAAACACAGACAACTCAATGGATTGGTTGATAGACAACAGAAGCAACCTCTGGAATAAAGGAAGGATTGGTTCTTAAGGAGACCCTGTCTTTGTGAAACACCAGATAAGGTGGCTTAATCGATAAAGCTTGGAGCTCAGAGACCTGCCTAGCTGAAGTTATGGCTACCAAAAATACTGCCTTCCATGACAAGAATTTTAGGTCACACGTAGCTGCCGGCTCAAAGGGAGCTGGAGGTGAGCTTCTGTAATACAAAATTGAGGTCCCATGGCATTACTGGATTAAAGACTGGAGGTCGGAGTAACATTGACCCTTTCAGAAAGGCCCTACAAAGCCTATGAGCCATAAGGTTGGGCTCATTAGCAACGTGAAATATAGAAATCACTGCCAATTGCACTTTAATGGTAGCAACAGCTGATTCCTGACTGAACAATTGAGAAAGAAATTCTAATATTGCCGAAATAGGAGCTGTATAAGGATCAGTATGTCTTTCACGGGCCCAAATGGAGAATCTCTTCCTCTTACTGGAATAAATCTTCTTGGTAGAAGGCTTGTGGGAAGAAGACAGAATGTGGACCACGTCTGGGGAAAAATCATGAAGCCTAACTAGGGACGGAACTGCAGCAGCCAAGCTGTCAACTTGAGGGGCTGGATAGAGGGATGAAACTGTCCTGACATATCAGTCAGTAGATCTGGATCTGGTCCAGAATCTAGGGATCGTCCATTAGATAGGGCTGAAGGAAGGGAAACTAAATCTGCCGAGGCCAGTGTGGGGCAATCAGTATCATTTTGCTTTCCAAAGACTGCTTTCTGAATGACCTTTCATATCAGAGGAAACGGTGGAAAGGCATAGAGAAGACCAGAGGGCCAATCGTGAACCAGAGAGTCCCTGGGTGTCTCCCCCTCTGGGGGGATAAGGGTGAAGTAGCTGCTGCATTTGGCATTGAGGGGGCTGGCAAATAGATCGCAGCAAGGCTGACCTCATCTGCAGAATATCTTCTCCACAACATATTTGTTCGGGGACCACTCGTGAGGCATTAGGATAGCTCTGCTCAGCCTGTCGGCAATCACACTGGACTTCCCCGGTATATGCGTTGTAACTAGAAAGCGTTGGGAAGACACCGCCCACTGCCAAACTCGAAGTGCCTCTCTCCAAAGGGGGTATGATTTGGTTCCTCCCTGTTTGTTCAGATACCATACCACTGACATGTTGTCTGAGTGGATTGCAATTGTCCCTAGAGGGAGAAAGCTCTGAAGTGCTTGCAACGCTAATAGCACTGCTCTCATCTCCAAGACATTGATATGCAAATGGTACTCGTGATCCTGCCATGTGCCTTGGACTGTCCTGCCGAGACAATACCCCCCACCCGATCTGGGAGGCATCCGTGGTCACCGTGGCAACTGGAGAAGATGGGACAAAAGGTTTGCCAAGTTGAGATTGCTGGCTTGAAGCCCCCAGCATAGATCCTGCCTGCACATGTCCGTAATCAGAATAGAATGGGAGAGTGGAAGATGTTGAAGTGACCACTGGATGAAAAGCAGCCACTGAAGAACCCTCATGTGTAGTCTGGCAAGGGGAACTAGAATGATCGTGGCAGCCATGGTCCCTAATAATTTGAGGACCACTTTTGCCTTGACATTCCTCAACAGTAGTAAGGCGTAGACCTGCTGTTGTAGAGCCTGAATTCTCTCTCTTCTGGTAAGAAGGCCCTCATGAGCACCGTATCTAGTTCGGCGCCGATAAAAGTGACACGCTGCGAGGGCAACAAGGCAGATTTTTCCCAATTTAGAGTAATTCCTAACCTTTGGCACAGTGTAATGGTGGTGTCCCTGGTCTGTAACAGTAGATGCCTGGTGGTAGCAGAAAGGAGCCAGTCGTCCAGGTACGGAAACGCTTGGAATCCCTGACGTCTCAAGTGAGCCGTTACCACTGCCATGCATTTGAACACCCTGGGGACTGTGGTGAGACTAAAGGGCAGGGCGCGAAACTGAAAATGACCGGCTCCCAGCTGGAAGCGTAGATGACTTCTCGATGCCCTGTCCATCTTGATATGGTAGGTCAATGGAGCACATCCATACATCTTTCCCTAACAGAGGGAGTATTGACTGTAAGGTGACCATGCAGAACTTGGACTTTTGTACATGTAGGTTCAATCGGCTGAGATATAAGATGGGTCTCGGGTCCCCTGTTCTTTTGGGCACCAAAAAGAATTTGGAGTAAGTCCCTAATCCTACTTGGTCTGTGGGAACAGGCTGGATGGCTCCCTTTAAAAGCAACTTTTTTATTTCTAAAGTTGCAGAATCTCTGTGACTGGGTGGAACGTCTGGAATTCTCTTGGTTGGCGGGGGAGGAGAAGAGAAGGGAATATGATAACCTCTGGAAATTATCTTTAATACCCACTCGTCTTGGGTGATGTCTTGCCAGGCTTCTGGGAATAAAGAAATGCAACCCCTGACCAGCTCCAGTGATGCACAGTCGGGCCTCCTTTCAGGAGCATTGGTAGGGAGAACCGTGAAAGGAATCACGGTCCCCCTGGTTACACGGACCTCCTTCTGCCTATAGGGCGGCATCTACCTGAATTTCCACCCCCTCCTCTGCCTCTGTAGGGGGAATCACTTTGTGCGTCCTGAAAAAAACCTCTGTGACTTCCTAAACCACATTTTCCCACCCTTCTGGCCCTTAGGGTAAGGTCTAGAAGGCATGGAAAAACGGACTCCCACGGCAGACAGGGTTTTTCCTTCCTGCTCACACCTAGTAAGTGTGTCTTTCACCTTGGTTCCGATTAATGATGAACCATCAAATGAGGCGTTGGTGAAAGTAAACGCCTCTGTGAAATTACACAGGCGCATCGAGGAGCGTCTCCTAAGAGCAACTCTGGAACCCGCTGCCCGGCTCGCTCCATCGGCTGCGTATGAGGATCAGACTCATGGAGGAGTTGGCAAGGGAATTTAGGGTAGACATCTGTGCATTGACCTTCTGTGCCACGGCATCAGAAACGTTACCCTGTAGAGAATCTCCTAGCTCTTTTAGGAGTTCTCTCTGGAGTCTTGCAAAATGCATCAAGTAGTTCAGCAACCGCAGAGTAAAAGGCCGCTGAGGTAAACACAAGCTTCACATACCTGTCCATGACCCTGGACTCCTTGTTAGGCAGATGGACGGCAGACGAAGTTTCAGCAAGTTCCTCCTTGGTGGCTGCTGCTACCACCATGGCATCTACTGGAATGCCTTTTGTCAGATATTCCTTGTCTGTGGGTGCGGACAAAACCTTATTGGGTCTCCTAAGGACCAGTTCCAGTGTCAGGAGTTTCCTACACCTTTCAACAGACGAAATCTAGTAACTCACCGAAAGGGGGAGACACCTAAGAGGGGGAAGAAGGTTGAGACCCGAAAGCCTTTAGGAACACCGACTCCTCATCAGAAAGGGATTTGGAGGGCCAGCTGCCTCTCTGCTTCAAGATCTCCAGGATATCTGAAAAAGAGATATCCTTCAGAAGACGACTTGGGGGACCCCTCTGACTCCTCAAGGTTGGTGGCAGACGTGAGAGACTCATCCGTGGAGTCAAAGTGTTTCCTCTTACACAACCTCTTTCTGACAGGCTCCTCAGGCAAAAACTCTGGGGAGACGTCAGAAAGTTGGGGACCACTCATGGAGGTATCCTGAGGCCTTGGGTCTCCGCTGTCCATGGATAGAGGGTGATCTGAAACTGACATCAGTGCCGGAGGGGGCAGAGTGTCGGTGCTGTAGTATGCAGCTGATGACCTGGCCAGCATGCTCCTCATAACCTCAAAGGCTGATCCCCCCCGGCTCCAAAAACCAACTAACCGTAGAGGATATGGTAGTAGCCCCCGGCGCTGAGGAGATGAGGTCCAAAGCAGATGTCGGGTCCAAGCTCACCTGAGCCGAAGCACCAAGAGGAAGGCTCAGAACCGATGAAGATCGATCCGAGCCCTCCCCCTCGGGTCCAACTGAGGAACTGTGGACCCTCGACCCCGTGGATGGAAACGACAGGGTCAAAGCAGAAATTGGAACCGAGAGACCAGGCGAAGCTACTGGAACCGACCTAACGGCACCCAACAAAACTGACAACTCTGGCTCCAAGGGCCGAGAAAAGGCTCAGAGGAACAACAAATGATGAAGGGGCCATGGTCTCTGTAGCCGACTGGGCCGAAGCCAAAATCAATTTGGCCAGCACCGATGACTGAAGCAGTTTCTTCACCATTATCAATGTCCTCAATGGAAAGGGACCTGGAGGACAAAGTTGGCAATCTGGATCTCCCTACAGAGGGAGACTGATGTGAAGGAGAACCCGGTCAAACAACTCGAGAATGGCTCCGAACCAAAATATCCATGACCGGCTCCGAAAGGCTGGGAGCCAATACAGACTTAGTCAATACACTACCTTCTGTCGGTCCCAAAGCCAATGAAGCCGAAGAAGAAGCTGTTCTAGCAACTTTCTCTGGCGGCTCCGAAGAAACAGATGGAGCCGGAGGGCACTTCTTAGCAGTCCTTTTGTGCTTTTTAGCTGGAGAGGATATGGCACTGGAAGACTTAGCCAAGTCTTCCTGGAAGGAGTGTTTAAGCAGTCCTTTTAGAATGAGCTTTCTCTTCCTCTCCTGTAGCATGCAGGGACTGAAGGAGTGACAAAACAAGCAGGACTCTTGGAGGTGAATAGCCCCCAAGCAGAACATGCACACGGAGTGCCTATCAGTCATAGACATTTTATTGTTGCATTCAATACACTTCTTAAAGCCCGAAGGCCTGTGTTCCTTAGAATCCTTAGACATGCTGTATAAGGAGTACACACACACAGGGACAAGCTGCAAAACCACACGTACACACAAAAAAAACTAAACCCCGCACGGGAAAAGTACAGTTTTGTACCTACCACAAATGTAGATGTTCGAGTGCTAATACAGCTGCAGTCATAACAGATGGGTTCTCTTGCCGTCAGGTGGGTCCTCGGTCAGCCAAATTCCAAAGTCTAGGTCCGGCGTCGGTTGTCGTCGCTTCTTCCCTGACGTCAGTGCGACAGGGGTATAAAGGAACCAGCTGACGCCATTTTCTTCAGTTTTTCTTGCCCCAGATGTCAGGTGCCCCCAGAAGGAAGGCAATAATAAATTTGTGTGATAATGCAGTGCTATATAATCAAAATACAGTAGTTGCATGCAAATACATCATAAATGAAAACCCAATCAGGTTGTAAGAGGATGTGTTAGCCTATAGGCCTATCCCAAGAGGGGAAGGAGGGAGGGAAACCTGGACTGCAGCTGTATTAGCACTCGAACATCTACATTTATGGTAGGTACAAAACTGTACTATGTTCATCGTGCATACAGCTGCAGTCATAACAGATGGGTAGAATCCCAAAGCTAAGAAAGGGGTGGGAGGCACTAGTTGGAACTAGGAGGAGCCAAAATGCCCTGCAAGACTGCAGTGGCAAAGCCTGCTCTAGATTTGGAGTATAATGGTAGGTTGTAGTGCTTGGAGAAGGTATGCACAGAACTCCAAGTGGCTGCTTCCAAAATATCCTTGGTAGGAACTCCTCTGAGGAAGGCTGCAGAGGTGGCTGTGGCCCTGGTGGAATGAGTTCTAATGCCTGTAGGAACAGTTTTGCCATGAAAGGAATAGCAAAAGCGTATGCAGTGGGCTATCCATTTTGAAATTGTCTGTTTGGAAATTGGCTTCCCTTGAGCTCCTACCGCATAGGCCACAAAGAGCTGTTCTGATTTTCTGAAAGGCTTTGTTCTGTCCAAATAATAATGCAGCTGTCTGTGGATGTCCAAGGAATGTAGTAATCTCTCCCCCTTTGTTTTGAGGATTAGGATAAAATGTAGGTAAATGTATGGCCTGATTTAAAGCTACCCTGGATACCACTTTAGGCATAAAGGTCAGGTTGGTTCGTAAGGAAACTCTATCCTGATGGAAGATGATAAAGGGCTGGACAGCCATGAGAGCCTGTAGTTCTGAAACTCTACGAGCTGAGGTGATAGCCAGACGGAAAGCTGTTTTCCAGGACAAATATTGCAAATCTGATGAGGCAGCTGGCTCAAAAGGAGGCAAGGTCAATTTTTCCAGAATGAAATTAAGATCCCAAGCAGGTATTGGTTGTTTCCTTGGAGGCCTTAAATTCTTAGCCCCTCTGAGGAACTGTCTTAAGAGAGGGTGAGAGAATAAAGGTGGATCACTGTTGTATTCTGCAGAAATGGCTGAGGCATGTATTTTGATGGAGGAGAAAGTCCACTGCTTAGCAGTTCAGCCAAATATTGTAGTATTTGAGGTAAATTCAGTTTTCCAGGATCCTGCCCCTTTTTCTCATTCCAGACACAAAAACGTTTCCATTTTGCGGAGTAAGCTTTTCTAGTTGATGGCCTTCTGGCCTCCAAAATGACATCCTGCACCTCCTTGGAGAGTAGGGCCTGTTGAGATGCTAAGGAATCTTCCATGCGGCTAGACTGAGTGTTTTTAGCTGGCTGTGAAGAGTTTTGAAACTGTGCTGAGTCAGAAGAAGAGGCATTAGAGGCAGGGTCCATGGTGGGGAATGCGTCAGGCTCCTCAGGAGTGGGTACACCAGTGTTGTCTTGGCCAGTCCGGAGCAATGAGAATCATCTTTGGTCTGTCTGCTTTGGTCTATAATAGAACTTTGGGCAGCAGAGGAAGAGGAGGGAAGGCATAAACCGTCATTGATGTCCAACTGAAAGAAAGAGCGTCCACTCTCCAGGCCTTTGGATGGATGATCCTTGAGCAGAATTTTGTCAATTGATGATTCTTGTGGGAGGCAAAGAGATCTGTCTGGCCTTCCCCATTCTTGGATTATTTCTGTAAAAACTTTTGGATGCAATTTCCATTTGTGTGGAATTGTCATATTCCTGCTTAGGTTGTCTGCCAGCGTGTTTTCCTTGCCTGGCAAGTACTGTGCTTGTAGTTCCATTTGTAAGTCCATGGCCATGTTCCAAAGTGACATGGCCAGTCTGCATAGGGGGTAAGAATGTGTTCCTCCCTGTTTATGTACCACATAACTGTGGTGTTGTCCGTTCTTATCAATAATTGACCTGGTTGTAGAAGGTCCTTGAAAGCTATAATAGCATTTATTACTGCCAGCATTTCTTTTTGATTGATGTGAAGGTGCTTTTCTTTTTGGGACCATTTGCCCTGAATGCACCGATCTGTCATGTGCGCCCCCCCCCAGGCGTAGTCCGAGGCGTCTGTTGTGATAACTTGATTTGCTTGAGGCTTGCTGAATCGAAGACCTGTGTTTGTTTGACATGCTTGAGCCCACCACAGAAATTCCTTTTGCAAACATGGAATTAGTGGTATTATTGTTTCCAAACTGTGGCTGTGTTGAGACCATATGTTTTTCAGGTACCATTGTAGTTTCCTCATGTGCAGCTTTGCACATGGGATTAGTAAGATGCAAGATGCCATGAATCCCAGAGCCTGCAGGATTTTCCTTGCAGTCAGCCTGGTGCAATTTGCTAGTGTTCTGAAGTATTGTATTAGTTGCCCCTGCTTCTCTGGCATGAGGTAGGCCATCTGGGTGTTTGTGTCCAAATTGGCACCCAGGAAAATTATCTTCCGAGAAGGTATTAGCCTTGATTTCTTTTTGTTGACTGTGTATCCCAGAGATATCAATAACATTATTACATAAGCCAGATGTTTCAGAAGAATGTGCTTGCTGTCCGCTTGGATCAGGCAGTCGTCCAAATAGGGGTATATTTGTATCCCTTGAAGTCTGCAGTAGGCAATTACTGATGCCAGGCATTTCGTGAATACTCTGGGCGCAGTAGATAAGCCAAAGGGCAATGCAGAGAACTGACAATGGGTTGAACCTGCAAGAAATCTGAGGTACCTTCTGCAATTTTGTCTGATTGGGACATGCAGGTATGCCTCCTTGAGGTCCAATGTTACCAGCCAAGACTCCTTGCCCAGCATGGGAAGAAGTTGCTGTAGAGTGAGCATCCTGAATTTTGGTACGAGTAGAAATGTGTTTAGGATGGATAGGTCCAAAATAGGTCTCCAATCTTTTCCCTTCCTTGGCACCAGAAATAGCCTGGAATAAAAACCTTGACCTTACAGTGACGTAGGTACCTCTTGAATAGCTTTCATGTTTATGAGATCTGCAATTTGTTTTTGTGCCTCTGCCCTTTGATTGTGTGGCAGGTTTGGCATGCCTCTCATTTTTGGAAGGGTGTGAAAATGAAATTTGTAGCCTCTGTTTATAATGTCCAGGATCCATTTGTCCTTTGTGACAACATGCCAATTTTTTGAAAATAATGCCAGCTTTCCTCCTAAGGAGGCTGCCGTTTGAAACCTGGTTGGCATGCAAAGGGGAAAAAGTCATTGGGTTTGCTTTCTGAAAGATTGCGAGTTGTCCTCACCACCTCTTTGTGTAGGGGCTTGCCATTGTCTGCCTCTATACGATCCTTGGGATTGTCCTCTGCCCCTAGGGCGCCTGTATCTGCCTCTTTGGGGTCTGTCTGTGGCAGGAAAGAACCAGTTTTTGGAAAGCCAATTTCTACTAAAACGTGGGGGTTGAACCTGTAGAAATTCTTTCACTGTTTGCATTGATTTAGCCTTTTCCTCCATTTTCCTTAATACCTCCTCAGCATTAGCACCAAATAGTACATCCTTTTGAAGTGGGGCGTCTAGTAATTTAGCTTTGACATGATCAGGCAAGGCTTGTTCCTTGAGCCAGGCATGCCTACGTAGGACTGATCCTGTAACAGCAGCTCAACATGAGGCCTCTAGAGCATCAAAACCACATTGTAAGGTATGCTTACCCACTTGTTCTGCACTATGCATCAAATCCTGCAACTCCTTCAAGTCTGGTTTGTTCAGGTTGTGACATTTTACTCTTCAATTGTGATAACAAAAACTGTTGGTATTTTAGCATATGAAACTGACAGTTTAAGGCCTTCATGGATAAGGTAGCCGAGGTATATACCTTTTTTCCCCACCTTTCTAAGGATCTGGAATCTCTCTCGGAGGGCAATGGATTTTTGGCAATGGAGGCCTTAACTCCCTTGGGGCCCTGTGAGATGGTTTCTGGGCCAGCAGCATGGCTTTTGTAAAGAAATTGGTGTGAGTCAGGAACCCCGTAGTACCTGTCAGGCTTAACTGGTGCTGGGGGTAGAGAGTCCGGGTTAAGGCAGGCCTCTGAGTAAACATCATCTAGGATGTCCAAGACAGGAGGTATGCTGAGTTAACAAGAGAAATTCCCTGAGCCTTTTCTTGGAATTTGAATAATCCTGGCCTTCCTAGTGGAAGTGTTCCCCTAAAGTATGCAAAGTTTCCCCAAATGAGTAATCCTCGGGGGGGGGGGATACAGAAGGGATGGACTCCTCCGCATCAGAGTCTTCAAAAGGGGAGTAAGAATGTTCCTCATCATCAGAGTGCTCTGAAATAATGGAGCCCTGGTCAGAGGAGGGGGAATCTTCCTCCACTCTGGGCCTTTTGTCCGGTGGGGGCTGAGGACCTCTGATTAGAGTAATTAAATCCTCAGCCAATTTAAGCATCTGTTTCTTAGGCATGGGGCCTGTAGATGGGGGCCCTGTGTAGCTGGTCTCTTAGGGTGCAAGGATGCTTTAGACTTTGTGAAAGCCTTGATGGAGACAGAAGAGGAAGGTCTGAAGACACCTTGAGTGGAGGTGGACCTGTCCACATTCTGAGTTTCAACGCCAAGAGTGGCTTCGGTATCTGTAGTCGGGGTGTGGGCCGAGGTGCCTGCGAGGAGACACCGTCAAAGAAGTGTCGTCGGTAATCAGGGGCTGCGTAGGTGCCTCACTGAGAACCGGACCACGTGTAGTCAGCTTTGGCGTGGTGTCGGTAGAGGCCGCGGACCTCGTGTGTCTGTCCTTGTCTTTGCATTTTTTAGACAAAACCGGAGTCGGAATATCCGACGACATAGTATAGTTAAATGCTTTCCCAAAATAATGCTGGGCGAACTCCGCCCGACGCTTAATAGTGCGTTTGTTTAATGTAGCACAAAAGCGACAGACCGAGACGTCGTGGTCTGGGCCTAAACAAGGTATACAGAGGGAATGGAAATCCTTATGCGGTATTTGCTTCCCACAAGAAATACAATTATTAACTTTGTCTGACATCGGTCTGAGGCAAGAAAAGTTTCCCCAACAGGGTACTTAGCTTTTAAGAAGACTTCGGTTTCCAAATTTCGTAATTTCAGGAGCTGGCCGACCGGCACTTGCGAACTGCTTCTGCTTCAGGCACCGCGCGGCAAGAAAGACTGAAGAAAATGGTGTTGGCTGGTTCCTTTATACCCTGTCGCACTGACGTCAGGGAAGAAGCGACGACAACCAACGCCGGACCTAGACTTTGGAATTCGGCTGACCGAACACCCGCCTGACGGCAGGAAAACCCATCTGTTATGACTGCAGCTGTATGCACGATGAACATCTAGAGCCTCTAACTAAAAACGGCCTAGTAACTGACAGGAACAAAACTACAGGGAGACTAGGTCCCCTAATTTAAATGGGGCCTAGCCCGGGGAAAACAAAGGCAGGATAAAACCACTATTAGATGTCAAAAACACTAAATAAGCAACAATTAACAGGAATCGCAACACAAAGAGACCACGTGGAAAACAATGGGGAGGACTAGGTCCTCTAACTGAAACGGGCCTAGCCCGTGGGAAGAAAGGGAGTGAACGGGATACCAAAAAAAGGCCAGCGAAAAGGCCACACAACCAGCAAGAGAGACACACACAGTAGCTATGAAAATAGCTTTTTATGGTCAACAAATATCCAAAACTTTAAAAAAAAGTATACTTAGCCATGGCCAAAAGTGAGACCACATCAGAGCATAACGAGCGGCAAACGAGATCTGGGGAATGGGCCTGTTGCATGATGGGATACCTCTTAGCCATGAACCAATTGAAGACTTTGAGCTAGAGTACGGCCGAATCAGAGCCGAGGTTCAGCTCCGAACCCAGGGGTAAGAATGAAGGCAAGATTGGACTACATAACATCAAATGATGTTGGTTGTCAATGCAGCCAAACTCGGTGCTTACCACTGATTTCATTAGTTCATTGGAGTTCACTGAAACAAGCAGATGCTCATGCTTCTGGGGTGGTTTTCTTTTGCATGTAGTTTATGTACATTGAAATACTAGCAAAATCAACCTCTGTACCCCTAACTACAACTCACTAACAGCTTGGAGCCTTGGTCCTTCATTCCAACTTCCACACCTTCATTAGCAACAGTTTTTGGTAAATCACTGATGCTTTGGTATTCACTGCTAGCAAGTCACTCAGAGTACTCCTGGGTCACCCTGAAAATTGACACTTTCACCAATAGGTTTAGTTGGTTGACAGTACTTAAAAGTTGCCCCCTTTTGGCCCTTTGCCTCCCCCCACACCAATTATTTTTTTGCCTTTCGACAATTGAGCAAAGAAACTGAAAATTATTTTGGTCTGTTCCTTGTAAAATTTGTGGCTTTCTGGCAAACTGTTGCAGATTACAGTCACTAAATAATGGCAGGCATGTGAGTTTCAGAGTCTGTGGCCTTCAGAAGATGCTTGCTTTACAACTTTCTATGTATAAGAGAGAAAATTTTAAAAGCTGTTTCTGATTGTTGGGTCTTTGTCTCTGATTCTTGATATAACACGTTGGAAAGACTTTGGGCGTGCCACAGTAAAGATTTGAAATATATTTCTTGGTCATTGTTTATATATTCATTTTATCGTACGCAAACATCTGAATATACAGAATCATATAAGGGACTGTAATTGATGGTCATATGTGTATGCATGGCTGTGTACAGTATATCAGAGTAGTTATGGCCTAAAGGAAGGAATCAATCGCAGTAAAGAGGGTTCTACCATACGTATGATCTGTGGTTTCTTTGTTTTTTTGATTGCTGACAGTGTGCTTAATGGGCTACGAATAAACTGCACAACATGAAGCGTACAAGTTTAATGTTAAAATATTAACTTATGAATACAGTTCTTAATTTAACTTGTTTTTTGCAGACACACAGGTCTGAAATGCACTGTGCTGGACTACACAATAATTTGGTACTTGTACAGATGAGTCAAGGATATGAACAGTTAATGAACTGCTTCCTGTGGTGTAGCTTTTGATTCCTTCAGCTTTCATTTTCTACAGTGAATCTGACCAACCATTTCACCAGACAGTGCTTCTGGGCTGGCCCTGAAAAGACATGCTTGTGTCCAGTAGGCTATTTCAAGCTCTTAGCAAATTCATTACACATCTGTCTTTTGAACTCCTGCACCCTGCAGATAGCCCCCGATTAGTGCTTCACTATATTGTATTTGATTATGAATCTCAGTACATCTCTTGCAGTTTAATGGGTTGCTAGATGCATTTTCACTAAATACGAGGTAACAGAATTTAATTATTTCTCATGATAAATATATTTTCATTGTGAGAGTGTTTTGCTTCAAAAATGGCTGTTATGTTTTTGCTGAAAATTTTGAAATAATTTTTTTTTAAAAATCCAGATATCTATAATTGTAAAAGTAAAGAGGAAACTAATATGCAAACTGACAAGTTTTAAATTTAACTTGGAAGAGACAGACAAATAGCAGTATATTAGTATGGCTGGCAGAGGCCTGGCTCATTATCCTGCACAGGGCCTTATTTGACCATGCTCAGTCTCTTAACTCTCTAGCCATATGCTACAACAATATAACACGGTCAGCCATTCAGGAAGGTCTGACCTGTACTGAGTTATAAACTTCTCTTCCAAAACAGAAACGCATCTGATGAAGCCTACTTTTAGTGGGTGAAAGCACTTAACCTTAATTGTCATTAAAGAAGATTTTTATAGTACTGCTGGTGTGCTTGACCTTGTTGTGGTGCTATTCGTGACTCTTGTGCGTTCGTGTTTTGGAAGAGGACTATACTGAGTTATGTCAGATGGGATAACTATTCTTGACAAAATGGAAGACATGGGGAGGTCAAAATGAACTGTAGGTTACAAACATATAAGCCCCCCCCTCCTCCTCCTAAAACAGTATGAACTGTAGGTTGCAAACATATAAGTCCCCTCCTCCTCCTCCTAAAACAGTATGTTGCATGGTATAGTATTTCTAATTTTTGTATGACTTGTGTGTCTGAACAAAACATACCCTAGATCAACTACTCTACTCCTTCTCTCCCATCCTGCTTCCAGTATTTCACCTTTATCTGTACTGCAGCTCCCATTATTACTAACTTCTTTCCATCCCTCTCCTGGCTCTGACCCTCCAACTCTATTTACCTTGTCTATTCACCAAATCCCAGTGCTGATGTCTCAACCAGCCTTTTCCTACTGAATCTTTATCTTAATTTATCTCCCTCCTCACATCCATCCTTCAACACCCTTTCATTTCTCCCAACACTCCCTATCTTCTTCACCTCCCCTTAACTCCAACCTCAAATACATTTCTCTGTCACTTCTATCAATAACTAAAGATATCTGCACTAACCCAATTAACATATTTATATAATTATCTTGTATTACTCAATTATCTATTTAGGTTACTGTTTTCTTATGCAACCTTGACCCATAGAAAAATACCCTTTGTAAACTAAGTTCTTGTTACATATTTTAGAAATGCTCTTTTTTCCATGATATGTAAATATGTATGTATATGAATAAAAAGCTGCTGCAACATCTATATTGTCTTTGTTTTGCTTTATTCATTGCACTTATGAATGAAATAATTCATTAATAGGCCTGGATTATGTAATATAGTCTATATATGCTGCATTTTAGTTATATATATTTGCAGTATATTTATAGCCATAAGCAAATTTGAAGGGGTTGACATATGCAGTCATGACTGCACATTACAATAACACAGCCTTCTTTACAAAATCAGATTGTAAAGGATTTCTGAATTTAGTTAAAAAGTGAAGTTAAAAACTATTACTCTGACTGGCAGTTAGTACAGAGGACTAATGCTCTGGTTAAAGAACTTCCTCCTGTGCTAAGGGTGAAGGGTTTCAATCTTTCCATCTTCATTTAGCCAGTGTTTGACCCTGAGCAAGTCACTTAATTAGTGTGTGTGCTTTGGGAGTTTGGGCTAGGCTCCTTAATGGTCTCCTGGACTGCATGCTTACTTACTAGGAAACTGTGGTTGTGTTTTGACAGCCATTCCCTATTGAACAGCTGATCTAGTACAGGAAATATTATGGCATTATTATTAGCATACTAATTTTTAAGGCACCATGGCCCATTTAGTCATCAAGTGCAGCAGGTACTGTACTTGTAGATAAAGAACTTAAATTCAAAGCTGTTAGCTAAAAGCAGCATCTGCATTAGTAATAATTCCCTTTAATGTAGAACTATTCAATGACTTACTTGTCTGTAGAGACTGTGCATATTGACTTTGTGCACATTATCAAATGGCTAGCATATCATATGTTCTCATCATATATACCGTTCTATTTAAACTGCGACACGTGACTCAATCTTATGGTGTGATGCTAGTGATCTTTATACAATTTCATGAAGTTCACTCAAAGCTACAAATAAAGTACATGTAATTTATTTCTTCGTAACAATAAGGGGTGTACATGGTCAACAAAAAGGCTGTAAGTGCTGGTGGGCTTGGGGATATCTGCTGCTGAAAGTACCTTATGCTATTATTTTTTTAACAGTGTGAATTAAGGTGGAAAATTTTACTAAGGCTACTACATGTTTGTGCGAAACAAATTTGAAATATGTTACTTTGGTCATTATTATTGTTAATTTTTTAATAAAAATATCTGAGAAGGATGTAAACAATAACCTACCTATAATTACTGGGCTTGGAGATGTCTGTAGATACAAAATACTGACTGTTGAATTGATAAAGTCAGAAAATCGTCTGTCTTTGCAGGAGTAGTGAGTATTTGCGTAAAACAAACTGGAATACATTACTGTGGCCAGTTATATCACATCCAGACATATAAAATGCACATAATTAAAGAAGTGGCCATAACTGATGAGTATGGATATTTGTGGATTAATAATGACAGCAGTTTGAGTGGCTTTCATGGTTGAAATGTTCTGAAATGGGTACTTTTGTTGCCATTATCAGTTAATAAAGTTTGTTTCACTGCTTACTACAAAAAGCTCAAAATTACAAATGTAAAACACGCTAACAAATGTTGCTGTATTAAACAAGAAATATAATTTAAATCAATCAAGAAGGTGAAGCCATAAACACATACATTTATGCATTGCCCTAAAAAGCTGTGCAAAGTATCCATGGCTTGCAAACAGTCTATGACCCAAGGTACACTATAACCACCACTCACAATGGATGGCAGATAGCACATACACTAAAGGCTGCTACCAGTAAAAAAGTAAAACATTTGTTCAATATAATTGAGACATATCTTGAATTTTAACCACAGCACACCTCCCTGCTAGGAAAATACTTCCTTATTTTTGCCTTTTGGGTTACTTCCCTTTACAAATTACTAAATTATAAGTTCTCATTACTCCAGTTAATAAAGCCAAAATAAGTGAAAAGATCACAAAGAAAAGCCACATCGGGAAAACATAATTGGTCTCCTCAATAATGTGACTTGCAGTCACAAAGCAAGACTTAAAAATATCCTATTCTCTTTTCCAGAACACAGATGTGCAGACTGGCCTCTGTCTGTGATTATACAACTTGGGTAGTCTGCCCTTGACGAAGTTCCCACCCTAGGGTAGAGACATCCACAATATCCAGCCACTACAGAATGAAGTTGAAATGGACTCCTAAGTTAGGTTTGGAGTTTGAAGCCAAAATTTAAATGCAGCTTTCAAGTCATGTAAATCTTAAAATGCTGTGTCAGCAGATCTGATAACTTGAACCACTGGGCTTTCAAGGTTCAATGCAACACTTTCATGAACAACCTGGCATGAGGTACCCATTATATTACTGATGCCATTATATCAAAGTGCTTTGACACATGACAATGTGGTGACTAAGACTGAATAATATGGCATACCAGGTTTTGTACCAGAAAAAAGCTTGCCAGAAGACACTCCCAGCACAGACTGATCGGTTTCCTATTGGAACAGCTAAATGACAGTCATCTAGGTAAGGACACATATTTATCCCTGTTGCATCCATCTCACTGTTAACCTGTATCTGCTGAACATGCTATGGGCTGAAGCGAGACAAAATGGAAGAGACTGGAACCAGTGGTGGCTGACTGGCGCCAGGGACTGGAACCAGTGGCGGCTGACAGGCGCCAGGGACTGGAAACAGTGGCGGCTGACAGGCGCCAGGGACTGGAAACAGTGGCGGCTGACAGGCGCCAGGGACTGGAAACAGTGGCGGCTGACAGGCGCCAGGGACTGGAAACAGTGGCGGCTGACAGGCGCCAGGGACTGGAAACAGTGGCGGCTGACAGGCGCCAGGGACTGGAAACAGTGGCGGCTGACAGGCGCCAGGGACTGGAAACAGTGGCGGCTGACAGGCGCCAGGGACTGGAAACAGTGGCGGCTGACAGGCGCCAGGGACTGGAAACAGTGGCAGCTGACAGGTGCCAGGGACTGGAAACAGTGGCGGCTGACAGGCGCCAGAGACTGGAACCAGTGGCGGCTGACAGGCGCCAGAGACTGGAACCAGTGGTGGCTGACAGGCGCCAGAGACTGGAACCAGTGGTGGCTGACAGGCGCCAGAGACTGGAACCAGTGGTGGCTGACAGGCGCCAGAGACTGGAACCAGTGGTGGCTGACAGGCGCCAGAGACAGAAAAAACTCTTATGACTCCTTATTTGGCAAGCTTCATGTGTAGACAGGCATTATGAAAGTACAAGCAGCACATCAATGTCTCCTTCTGACAAACAGCAAGGGATGGACAACATTGTGACAATTCAAAAATTCTTTGTGGATAAATTCAAGCTCCTCAAATAAAGTAAAGGGCTTGATTGTCTTTTGTCTTTCTGGGAAGTAAAAAGAACCTGAAGTGTTAACTTTCAGGTTCATAGCCAGGTATTATGCTACCTGCCTTTACAGGCCATTTTTAGTCTAACCAATTTCCCTTTTGGTGCTTGAATTAACCAATCCCATTTGGTGTTAGACGGGCCTTACCCCCCTTGCACAGATGGTAATTACATTCTACACCTCTAGTGAGAATAACTGGGATCATACCATAAATAATTTGGACCGACCTGTGGATGAGATAAAGCATTTAGGAGTTGCCTGTTTCTATTAGTGGTACAGGAAGCAGCCCTGGGCTAAATTTTCGGTTTTCAATACACAGATCCAAGTTGCACCTGAATATGGACAGAGATGAGTTTGTTTCCCATTGATGGGGAGTTTGTTGCACAGTAGCAGTATTTTCTGCAAGATAAACTTGTCACTCCAAACCTTTCTGTTGATGTTGTAGAGACTGAGTATTTCTGATGTCCTATGACTTGCTGATGTGCAATAAAGCCATCAATACTGGGTCTGAGGATGCTTTGTATGCCAGACACAGGTTGTCTCTTAGCAGTCTGTGGGGTACTAAGTATAGTGACACAGCTCTGAGTCAGTCCATGTAGGACATATTCTTTAGGTCTTGCATCCCTTTAGTAAGGTGTCCCTGTGAGTAATCTAGTTGTATGTGTATGGACAGATGCATGCCAAAGGAGACATGTACTCTATGATTGGCCTAATGAGGGCTGAGTAAAGAGGGACAATGGCATCCCTGGATCTGGAGGCAATCCCTTTATTTATAAGCTGTGCAATATAGAACTTTCTTACCAAAGATAGACAGATATTGACATATATAATAGGTGGGAATAATGGCTTCTTACCAGAATGACAATACTTTCTGTAAATGTGAATGGTCACATGTGTAAAACAAAAGGGAAAGAACACAATTATATAAGAAATGCAGAATGGACATACCAATGCTAGAGGAGGACACATTTGTAAAGATGTCAAGCTGTGAATCTGATACAAAAAGGACTTTAGGATGAATATTCTGCAGAGTATCAGGGACAAAGGAAAAAAAAGGAGTACTTATATTAATTGCTAGAGGAGCTGTAGTAATGCTAGAAGAGGAAACAAAAAAGAAAATGGCAGATTTGTAGTAGTAAGGGGCTACTGGCAAGGGATGAGGACTACGCTGGGATGTATTTATATTCCACCTAAAACTGCTATTATGGAGCTTAAAAAAACTGGGAGAAATAATCAGCTTACAGAATGGAATACTACTTATAGTTAAGGACAGGAATTTGATTTGCAACAATGAGGCTGTATGTGGGGGCACTAGAAGGAAAGTATAACAAAAGAGGGTAGACTTCTTAATTTATTAAAATAATTGATATAAAAGACATGAAATCAGTAGTATGATTGAACTTGGACAGCATTTACATATTTTTCCCCAACATACTATAAATGGGCTAGACTACACAAAAATTAGATTTCACAGGAACATGTGCATTTAATTGAGAACTTTGTTACACAACCAGCAACTATTGCAGATCATGCACCTATAATTATTATGATAAAACTGCAGGGTAATGAAGTACAGCTAAGACACTGGCACTTCCCCATCTACCTGTTAAAAACAGAGGAATTTAAGGAATGGGTAGTGGAAATTATCAGGGAATTATTAAGAAACATAGAAAGTACTTCATAAGTTACAGCTTGGGAGTAGGATAAAATGAAAGTGGCGTTTAAAAGTGGGTTAGAAATAAAAAAGTGAGATACAAGCAGTGAGCATGTTTTCAGTCACTTAAGTTTTATATACAAGTCAGACATATTTTTATCAAACACAGAAGTTGTGGACTGTAATTAACAGAGAGTTGAACAAATGTATCTGGGAGGGGAAGAGGGAAAGAAATATGTGGGTTAAGTTGATCCTTCTAACAGAATAAGGTGGTTTAGGATTATATGATTGTAAAAGATATTTTAAAGCTACACAGTTAAGTGGCATATACAGAAGACAAGCAGGTTATAATTCAAAGTGGAAAGGGATGATGATGATGATGAAGCAGGAGGAAATTCAAGAAATAAGGAGACAGTGGGCTTTCTGGATGCAGATCCTTAAGGAGAATAGCAGCAGCTATACAAAATGTTATAGGTTCATCATAGGTGAGTACTAGGCTAAAGGCCCTGGAGCTAACGCAAGCCTAGCCTAAGAACATACCAGGACGTCCTGTTGCCTGACGTTAGTTCTCTGGACCCTTATCAGGCAAGTCTGTTGAAATGATTCCCCGGGTGAATTTCCAGTTACCCATACACTCATCAAGATTTTTCCTGAAGAGAGCCAGTGAGGTACTCTGCTTGACATGAATGGGGAGTTTATTCTAGAGTATGGGTAGTCTCTGGGTTAGGAACCTGTACCTCCAGCAGGTTCTGTTTATTGTGGTGATGACGTTGAGGTCCTTGGACCATGTGGTGCGGTGGGATTGAGTCTTTTTCAGATGAAGCATGTCTAGTAACACTTTATATCCATAAAGTAGAAGAAAGTATTCTAAGGACTAAGTCAGTACTGGAATGGAGGAAGATTTGCCGATAGGGATGACCGCAAGTAGTGGTACAGAAAACAGGCAAGAGGGAGATGGAATTTACTGGAGAAAACTGGCAAAGGAACTGTGATTTTGGGAGCAAATAACTAGTCAAGAAAGGTAATACAGTGGGATAATTCCAAGAAGACATTTGGACTGCAGGCTAGACACTGCACTCCCCACCAGGAATTGATATCAATGTATACACAAAGAGAAAAGCACAGGGGAATCCTAAGCAAAAGATCGGCTCTGGTACAGTTTTTAGCTAAATCTACAACAGAAGTGGCTGTTAAAAAAGGGATAATTGGTAAGGCAAACTATTGCATGATAAATATAAGAATCAATCAGAGGAGGTGAGAAAAGATTTGGAAGATGTTATTTACAAGGGAACGATAACAGGGCAAATGTATGCCTCTCCAAGTATTCAACAAAGTCCAGAAGGTTGAAGATTTTTTGCTTAGAAGTGTTTGCATAAATATTTTATACTCCAACCACACTTCAAAGAATTTTCCTCAGGTAGATGACAAATGCTGGAAGTGTGATGGGGAAGAAAGAGAACTGAAAACAATCTTTTGGGAGTATAATGAGTTGGTAGATTTTAAAAATGCCCTACAGACTACTCTTTCAGAAATACTGGGTGAGCAAGTGGGTGTAATTAAAGAAAAGACTATTTTGACAGGATCGGAATTACCTAAACATAGTAAGGTCTTACATTTATTTCTGTTGGCTGCCAAAAAAGCAGCTACTAGAAAATGGAAGTCAAAGTATACAGCAACTGCATCTGAAGTATTGAATATTGTAAAAGAGATAAAGGAAAAGAAAGAGGGATCTTTAGAAAGGGGAAGGAGCAAGTTGCATAGAAATAAATGCAAACAATGAGAATACATGCAGAGTAATGTTCAAGAGAAGGAGGTGTGCAGTTTGAGAGAAGGCAGAAATTGAGCAGTTTATGTAATGTTTGACTAATAAGTTATAGAAAAAATATATGTGATATATAATATATGAAAATGGCAAAATGTTAATATGGTTTGTTTTCTTTTGTATTAAAACATGTTTGCCAATGTCTTAAGTGATTATTTAATAAAGGTGTTACGAAAACAAGTGGAAGAGGGATATATTCCAACAGCTATAATGTTGAAAGGAAATATAGATGCTCAGCTAGACATCAAAATATGTCAAGTGTGGAACAGTTTAAACAAGGGTACCTTTGGAATTCCAGATATCCTATTTTGGACAATGACTGGAGTCCAAATGGAGTCCCAAAGAGCACAGATTTTTTTTTTTAAGATTAACTTAGGGATGACTGGATCGGAATCAGATTGGCAGTTCACTTAGCTCCTGCTTTTGTGGCCAGCAAATGACTTTTGAAAAGAATGGCTGTTTGGTTATGAGCAAATCATCAACCTACATCGTGATTTTGATGTTTGCAAAATCATGAGACTTGCAACCAATAGGGGCGAGTGTAAACAATTTCCCAGTACTGAACACATGGGAACTCCAGAGTTGATATATTTCTGGATTATTGTTAGAATTAGAAATTTCTACAGCGTTTACACAAACACACACGTTTGAAAGCAGATCAAAAGCATTAAACCTGATCAAAACCTAGTGAGGTGAGATACTGCATCAGGAGAGTGGTTAACCAGATCAAAAGCTTTCTGTTGCAGTGTATTAAAAAAAAAGCTTCACTGTGCTATCTGCCATGCACGCCCTTCAGCATGCAGTTAGCAAACAGATGGCGATCACAGTACTGTGACCACTTCTAAAGCCATTCTGTTCTTACTTGGAATGTCATGCTTGTTTAGCAAGTCAGTGGTAATCTCTACACCCAGAAATCTTTACAATGTGCATCCCTTCAATTATCACAATAAAACAGGAGTTACACTTGATTCTAAAAAGGTAAAAATTATGTTCAGCAGAACACCTCTGATAAATTACAGTTCTGTGAATCTCAACGATAGCAAAGCATAGATGTCTTTATGATTTATTCCCATAATTAATTAAAAAAAATATAAAATCTTTAGAAAAAAAACAATAAAAACTGTGGCTGATACTTAAAAATTATGAGCTACCACAAACAATGAAATTCTCTATGCAGGTAAAAGTAGTCTAAGCTCTGTACGAAAGTAGTGAAAACTGCCAGTGATATCAGACAACAACAACAAAAGTCAAATATCAGACTATAATGTAAGATTTTCACTATGTTCCCTAAAATTTCAACATGATTTTTATTGTGTTAATGCATCAATACAAACAGTGAAATGTTCAAATGTGGTACAGAAGCCAAGTCTGCAAAGCTAGTGCAAAATGAAATACAACAAAGGCACTTTAGCTGAAATAGCTAAATTGAAGAGGTGGTCCAAAGAAGTTTCCAGTGCCAAACTAATTGCTGAGAAGTTGAAAACTGTCAAAAGATACACAGATGGAACATTTTCATGTCTTGCACAAAATCTGATTTCAGAAATTGAGAAAGTACAGTTCTAAAAGAACTATAACAGTAGATGTCCTGCTTCTCACTGTTGCTGTATTCTTTACTCATAGGGACTTCCTGCCAAGGATAGCTGAATGTCCTGCCAGCATACCAAAGCCTTATCTTTCTGGTGTAGTCCATCAGACATATGTATCTTACATCCTGGATGTAGTACTTAAGTATAGTATGAACACCTAATACTCAGAACTGTACTGCCCCAGAAGAAGCAGGGCAACCCCAGAGTTAAAGGTTGATCATGTGCATCCAGGAAGGGAAGAAAAAAAAGTGACCCCTTAGTCAGAAGAAAAGTAACAGAAAAGAAAACTGGTGGAAGGATTGAGGGACAGAATACTGCAATGGCAAGAAGTAGGGTATCTACTGTTATGGTAAAATCTTCAAAACCTTTATTAGGTCCTTCCTGTCACTGCTGAATTATTCTTTACAGACAGGACAGAGTACAAAATCTGTTGGAAAGGATGAGAGGAGGAATATGAGTCACAGAGGAGTTTTCCAAAATTCCATGTAAGATGGCCCTGACAAAACCCGCTCTGGCTCTACAGACGACATCCAAATTGTAATAATTATTAAAGGTATATACAGAGGCTTGAGTAGCAACTTTCAAATGGATCTAGTACCCAAACCCTTGAAAAAAAAAAAAAGTACCATAAGAGGCCACAGCCCTGGTAAAATGAGAACAAACTGAAGAAGAAAGCTGCTTGCTATGAAAATAGCAAAAAGAAAGGGCCTCTGAAATACAGGAGGAGATTGTTTGCTTAGAAACACCCAAACCCAATTTCCTGGGAAGAAAGGAAACAAAAAGGTTTCCCGGCATCTTCAGTTTTGCCTAGATAATACCAGAGTTTTCTATGCCAATCCAAAGTTTGATGGATCCTCTCAATATCGTTCTGTGGTGAAGGGAAAAGGAAGGAAGTTAAAAAGAAGTTATGTACTTACCATAACGTTCCATCTGAGTAGGTAACAATTTGTCAGCAACCTGTGGGTATCGGATCCGATTCGGATCCGAGCCGGCAGCTTTCCTAGCAAAAGATCCGAGCTCCAAGCTCCTCCCCCCTAGCCATAATACCATGCTACCTCCCTCTAGTCCTCAGATCGAGTTTGCCATAGTATCACAGAATACTACAATAACACAAAGAAAAACTACCTGAACATCCTAACCTGATGTCATCCGGGAAGTGGAACACAATAATCCTTCAAGGATGAACTACAGGTGACGGGGACAGAGGAAGGGTTGGTTGCTGACAAATGATGTTTACCTACTTAGATGGAATGTTATGGTGAGTACATAACTTTTTTATCTGAAGTAGTTAACTTCATTTGATCAGCAACCTGTGGGACAGAGTCCCCAGCTACCAACAACTTGGGAGGTCCTCATGGAAGGATATTCCGGAGCACTGCAGAGCCAAAGGATGCCCTTCCTCTGGCTATCGGATCCAATTTATAATGTGTAATGAAAGTATGAGCGGAAGCCCAAGTAGCTGCTGAACAAATTTCATCCAAAGGGACCCTCGACCAGAAGGCCGCAGAAGTAGCCACCAAGCAGGTAGAGTGTGCCTGAACCCGAACGGGCTCAGGTCGAACAGAGCTTTTGTATGCGAGAAGAATGCATTGGGAAATCCACCTAACTAAGGTTACCTTTGTTACTGGCTTACCCAAACAGGACTTAGCAAATGAAACAAAGAGTTGTTCCGATTTTCGAAAAACAGCCGTTCTGTGCAAGTAAAAACGCAACTGTCTATGTACATCCAGACAATGAAGTCTGTACTCTCCTTTGTTGTGATAATTAGGAAAGAAGACAGGCAGATTGATGGATTGGTTGATGTTGGCTTCGGAAGCCACTTTAGGCAGAAAAGAGGGATTAGTCCTGAGGGAAACTCTGTCTTTATGAAAAATGATGTATGGAGGCTTACTACAAAGAGCCTGAAGCTCAGATATCCTTCTAGCTGAAGTAATAGCAATCAGGAAGGCAGTTTTCTAAGATACATACTTTAAGTCGACCGAAGCTACAGGCTCAAAGGGGAGACCAGTCAGAGCCTGGAGAACTAGGGTTAAATCCCATGGAGGAAATGCATCCTTAACAGGGGGTCTTAAAAGAAAGGTGCCTTTCAGGAAAGTCTTGCAGATCTTAGAGGAAGCTAGGGGGCCAAAATTGTTTCCAATGTGGAAGTGGGAAATAGCTGTCAATTGAACTTTAACCGAAAAACTAGCCCCCTGCTGAAAAATGTGGGATAGAAAGTTGAGGACTGCTGGAATAGAAGCCGTAAAAGGATCCAAATTCCTATGCTCCGCCCAGATAGAAAAACGCTTCCATTTACTCTTGTAGACTTTCCTGGTAGAAAGCTTATGAGTGGCCACCAGGATAGCCTTAACTGAGGATGAGATACCGGGAGTCCCAGCCATTAACGGAACTGGATCAGCTAAGCCGAGAGCTTGGGGTTGTCCAGGTCAGGGGTTTCCAATCCCAAGGGATGAGAAATCAGATCCAGAATGGAATATAAAATCCAGGGAGGATGCAGTAGATGAGATCGTAGGCATGGGAAACAGGTTTGACGAGGCCAGAATGGGGCCATGAGGATAACTCTGCTCCCCAACCGATGAGCTTTCTGTAAGAATTTTGTCATCAACGGAAGAGGAGGATAAGCATTAAAAAGACCGGATGGCCAAGCATGGACCAGAGCGTCTCTGGGGGATTCCCCTGGTGGGGGAATTAGAGTGAAAAACTCGCTGCACTGTGTGTTCGAAGGCGAGGCGAAGAGATCGCAGCAAGGTTGACCCCATATGAGGAAGATCTGTTTCGCTACTAAGGGATTCAGAGACCACTTGTAAGGTGAGAGGATAGTTCGACTCAGCTTGTCCGCTAGAATGTTTGACCCACCTGGCATGTGCATTGTTATGAGAAAGCGGTTGGTGGATATCGCCCATTCCCACACTCTCATGGCCTCTCGGCAAAGTGGGTAAGATCTGGTTCCTCCCTGCTTGTTGATGTACCAGACCACTGACATGTTGTCTGTTTGAATTGCAATAGTCCCTAGAGGAAGAAGGGCATGGAGAGCCTGCAACGCTAGAAGCACCGCCCTCATCTCCAAAACACTGATATGCAAGAAGGTCTCTTTGTGAGTCCACGTACCTTGGACGGTTCTGCCCATGCAATGCCCCCCCCCCCACCTGAGGCAAGACGTGTCCGTGGTCACTGTTACTTGGGGTGGGGACATGGAGAAGGGGCGCCCTTCCCAAAGGTGCCTGGAATGGAGCCGCCAAAGTAGAGATTCCCTGCAAACCCTGCTGAGGGGAATAGGAGAACACAAAGGATGTCGTAGGATAGACCACTGGACCTGTAAGGTCCATTGAAGAATTCTCATATTCAAACGTGCGAGCGGTGACAGGTTGATGGCCGCTGACATGGACCCCAGAGCTCTCAGGGCTAATTCCACTGGAGGGGCCGAGGACTGTAGAAGAGCCAAAACGTGGAGGTTTAAGTTGCGGTGTCTGTCCATCGTCAGAAAGACTCTGGACTGAATTGTGTCTATCCTGGCCCCTATGAAATCCAAGATCTGAGCAGGCTAAAGGGAGGATTTCTTGTGGTTGATCGTGATCCCTAGATGGTGGGCGAGCTGTAGGAAATAGTCCCTGGCTGAAGATAGTAGAAGCCTGGTGGGGGTGGCTAGGAGCCAGTCGTCCAGGTAAAGAAAAACCTGTATTCCCTGAAGCCTCAGGTGGGCCGCTACAACTGTCATGACCTTGGTGAACACCCTGGGGGCTGTGGTGAGACCGAAGGGTAGGACCCTGAACTCATAATGGCTGGCTCCCAGCCAAAAGCGGAGAAACCTCCTGGATTGTCTGTCCATAAGAATGTGGTAGTACGCATCCTTGAGGTCTATGGAGCACATCCAGTCGTTCTTCCTGTAAAAGTGGGAGAATGGAATGAATGGTGACCATCTGGAACTTTTCTTTGGCGACTGACAGGTTCAGTGTGGACAGGTCGAGAATCGTCCGTAAGTCCCCCGTCTTTTTTGGCACCAAAAAGAACCTGGAGTAAAAACCTGATCCGGACTGACCGGGGGGGGACGTGCTGGATGGCTCTTTTTCTTAGTAGCTCCTTTATTTTGAAGGCTGCTACCTCCCTCTGATTGGGTGGGACATCGGGGAGGCGCCCCGACCGGGGAGGAGAACTTAGGAATGGAATTGAGTAACCTCTGGATATGATTCGGAGCACCCAGCGATCTGTCGTAATGGACTCCCAGTGTGCTAGATGCTCTGAGAAGTGCCCCCCAACTGCCTCCAGAGAGGAGCAGTCGGGCAACCCCTCAGGGTTGCTGTGCGGGTCGATCCGAAAAGGGTTCCCTCGACCCGAAATTCTTCGGCTCCCCCCCTCTGCCTCTGGGCTGGCGTCCACCCTGCCCTCCTCTGCCTCTGAAAAATGAGGGATCTGGAGCGAAATGGGATTGTTGGCATTTCCGGAACCACATCTTTTTCTGTCCTCTTTGGTTCCTGGAGAAGGACCTCTGAGGAGCCGAGAAGCGGATCCCAATGGCAGACGTCTTCTCGTCCATCTCGCTCTGCAGTAGCGTATCGCGGACAGTTTTGCTGAAAAGCGTAGAACCGTCAAAAGGGGCATTCGCGATGGACACCTTGAAGGGTTCCGCAAAGTCGCAGAGACGGAGCCAGGCCTGTCGACATAACACAATGCCTGCTCCACTGGCTCTAGCTGCTCCCTCCGTGGCATGGGAGAGAAGCCGCATAGAGGTGTTTGTGATAGACTTAAGAGTGGCCATTCGAGCCGAGAAGGTCCATTTGTCCTCGGCCGACATGGACTCTGGGGGTGACCCAGCATACTCTTTGATTAGGTCCCGCTGGAGCCGAATTACATGTGCCATATAGTTCAGTGACCTGACAGAGAAGGTCGCTGAAGTGAACATCCGCTTTCCGAGGTGGTCCATCGTTCGAGACTCCTTGTCTGGAGGATGTACCGAGGAACTTTCCTGTGCCAATTCCTTCTTGGTGGCAGCCGCCACCACCATGGCATCTACCGGGGCACCCTTGCTCCAAACTGTCCTATCTGTGGGGGGGCTGAGAATCCTGTCCAGTCTCTTGGGTATTAGCTCCACAGTGTCCGGCTCCTTTCATGCCCTGGTAGTTATGAGGTCCACCAGGGGATCGCCAGGAGGGGACACCCAAGAGGTAGATGGGCCTGCGCTGAACACCTCCAGAAACACAGACTCATCCGAGGAAGGCTTTTGGGCTGACCACCCCCCTCTAATATAAAGCATTTCCACAATGTCGCCAAAGGAGACGTCCTGGGGGGGGGGGAGACCTGGGGAAACCTTCCCCTTCCTCCAAGTCCGTGTCTTCTGTGAGGGACTCGGGTGAGTCCAAGTGCCTCCTCTTACACTTTTGGTTGTGAGGAACCTCCTCGGGGGGGGGGGGCTGTCCGAGGAGGCCTCACCAACAATGTCCTGTTCCTCTACAGGAACCATCTGGGATGTAGGCGCAGGCTGTCCCTGGGGCCGGATGATGGAAGACAGGCCTGTCTGAGAGGGAATGGCGGGAGGATCCGTAGCAAGAACCTGGGGCCTCGAATCCCTGGAAAGGACCCTCTCCACGACGTTGAATGCCGAGGATGAGCTGCTTTCCCTCGGATCCGGCGTGTGGATCGGCGCCGGGGATGACCCGATCGGATCCGAAATAGCAGTGCGCTCCGACTTCAATGTAGCCGAAGGCACACTAACCTCTCCGGATCCGACACTTGGCTCATGGCCCCGAGAGCTCGGATCCAAAAAGGGACCCGACAAACTCGAAGGTGCAGTTGGCGCCAAAGTAGGAAACAGTGTCGGCGCCGACATCACCCCGGCTCCGAAGCTACTCGGATCAGACAGCTCCGAACCCGGATAGTGGGTCGGAGAAGGAGCAATGGGGGTGAAAAATGCGGTCGAGCTCCCCCCCCCCAGAGGAGGGGAGGCAAGAGAACTCCCATCTGCAGCTGGGCCTGAAGAAATTGATACATCATCCGGTCCATGTCCGCATCGGATAAACTTCTGGTTGACCTGGATGAGGCTGCCAAGGCTGGCTGGGAAGGCGACCTAGACGACCTCGAAGGTGACCAGGTCTCCTCCGGCGAGAAACGCGGAGAAGGAAGCCGGGAGGGGGATGACCCGGAGACCTTAAGGGGGGAGGTGAGCTGCTTAGACGGCGGGGCCGAGGAGACTGAATCGGCCCGCCTCTTGTGGCTACAATGCCTGTCCCCATCACGCTCCTTGTCCTTTTTCCCTGGTGTCCCTTTCCTCCTGAGCCAAAGAGGGAGATTGAATCCCGGCCGCAGCTGGCACCACAGAGGGGGAGGAGGATGAAGCCGAATCAAGGGGCAAAAGGCCCGCAAGGACTAGCTTGGTCCTCCTATCCCTCAAAGCCCTGGGGTTGAAGGCTGCACAGATAGTGCAGCCCGATGAAAGGTGGTCCACGCCCAGGCAAATAACGCACCGAGTGTGGCCATCCACTGGGGACAGCTTATCGCCACACTCGGAGTATTTAGAAAAAATTGCTTTTGGGCCTTCAGACATTTTTACAAAGGAACAGGCCCACACGCACACACCTTCACACACAGGCAGAAGTGGGGAGGGGGAAAAGAAAAAAATATCTAAACTAAAGCTAACACGAAAACTACCAAAAAAGTTTTAAGGGAGGAAAAGGTACCACACACACCAAGTTTAGAGAGATTTTAAGGTAAAAAAAAGTTTGAATATCTATTTTAAACTCACAACCCAATGCTAGGAGCTCGTTCTCAGATGCTTCAAGAAGCCGCGGCAAACGAGATCTGACGACTAGAGGGAGGTAAGCAGGATATTATGGGTAGGGGGAGGAGCTTGGAGCTCAGATATTTTGCTAGGAAAGCTGCCAGCTCAGATCAGATACCCACAGGTTGCTGATCAAATGAAGTTAACTACTTCAGATCTGATTTAATAGAAAATTATCAACCAGCAAAACCACAAAGCAAAAAAAAAAATATATAGCCATGATGAAACCAGTTGTGTCTTTCGGCTTTTCCCGGTTAGGGGTCGCCACAGTGGAACTCCGGTCCACTAATGATTGGTAGTTGACTTTTATGTGCCGAGTTACCAGCCCTGACGCACAACCTTCAACGAAGGTACGCCCATTCATGCATGTCTGCACGCAGAAGACGCTCTAGCTGAGAATCGAACCAGACAGCATCTTACTGTGAGGTGACAACGCTACTGCAGCACCACCACCGCGGTACTATAGCCATGATGAAACCAGTGATATGCAAAAAATTAAACGGGACTTAGTAAGATCGAAACAGCAAGTTTAATACAAATAGCTCTAGCGCCTTGGCTACTCAGTCTTCTTGGAGATAAGACACAAGTTAATACAATCGTAAATAGTACAAATAATTACATTAATTAATTATTCAATTAAAACTACATAAACAATTACAAAATAGTTTTCCAACTACATTCACTGTTCAATCCAGCAGGTGTCAATGTATTATATTTTAAAATAAAAATAGTTTCTTTAAACAATTTATTTTTAAGAGAAAGGGCATATTCATCTAAAACATGTTCCAAAATACAACCTTTTAATTCAGAACAAATCCCCCATGAACAGAGTTAAAATGCACTGCTACAGGATTTTTACATTTATTACTCTTAGTATCTCTTATATGTTCCTTTAGTCTTTACTCTAAAAACCTTTTTTGTTTCCTCAATATAGAATAGACTACAGGGACGCCTTAGAGCATAAACCACTCCACTTGTATTGCACATATAACATGATGTAGCATTATATCGATTTTGTGTTCTGAAAGTAAATTATGTTAGTAATATGTCATTACTTGGTACCCGGATTTGTGTAAATTGTTCTATATGTCCCTTCTTGGTCAATTTTTTTTCAGTGATATTAATGGTATTCGATATAATACTTTGCTTACATTTTTGCATATCACTGGTTTCATTGTGGATACAAATTATCAACCACCTTGGCATAAAGAAGAATTGGGATGAAGAGACCTGCCCTGGTGGTAAACCAAAAAAGGTGGAACAGCCTCGAGTGCCCGTCTTGGTAGAAACAAGGGCTGCTAACAGTAGAGTTTTCCTAAGTAAAGTGCTGCAAGGAAGAGGAAACTGCAGGTTCAAAAGGAGACAGAGTCAATTTCTCAATAACAAATTTCAGGTCCCAAGATGGGAGAATAGGTTTTCTGGAAGGCAGAATATGAAGTACACCTTTCAAAAATTGTTTGACTTCAGAGGTAGAAGCCAGTGATGGATTCAGAGGCAGAGAAACAGAAATGGCTGACAAATGAGCTTTAACAGATGAATATGACAGGCCAGACATAAGTGAGCAACCAAACAAGAAAGGACCCCTAAAACCAATGTTGAAGGCTAGAAGACCCACTACTGGTTGACTCAAGGGTGTGTCAACCATAGGATTAGATGATTGGCTAATAAGTTATGAATGGAAAGACATCCCTTTTGATAGTAGACTTATTATTGGTTTAACTTGATGGCGGGTAGGTATACTGGCATACTGATTGGAAGAGAGATTATGAATGAAGTAAAACCTCTTCGCAAAACGGAAATTAGTCACAAATGAAAAAGGTGCCTGTAGTCCCTATAGTCTTGCAATCTGAAGAAGATAATCGAAAGTGTTTATCGTTTGGAATTTTGAGGGACTTTTGCATACACAACCATATTTTATCTTTTTAATAAAGTTGTTTTTAGGATTTTTTGGTGACGAAAGTCAAAGCCGTGGAAGTGTAGCACGCTGTATTCATTTTATTTTACAATTTCGTGGCTTGCTGCACCTTAGCAGTGGAAGAAACATTTTTTCTTATTAAACAAGAAGGATGGACTGTAGAAATACCCACAGAAAGGGGACCAGGTCATGCTTGAAACACCAAACAGAAAATCTCTTCCATTTAGCCACGAAGGATTTTCTAGTAGTGGGTTTTCTGGCCTCCTCCAAAACCCAAAAGCACACCGTCAAAAGACTGGTGTGTAAAAGGAATCAAAACCCTATCACACAAAGAATCAAATGAAGTCTGGGCAAGTGATGGCGAATGTGAGATCCCTTGCCTTGTGTGAGCAGATCCTTCTTAGGAGGTAACTTGTGATGTCTGCCCCTAGCCAGATGGAATAGAAGGGGGAAATCACCAGCAAGATTTTGGGTGTGTCCCACATGATCTTATACAGGACTTTTGGCAACAGAAGAAGAGGGGGATAAGCACACAGAAAACATTTCCCTTCCAGGAAAATACACAACCTCCATTTTCCAAGCCAAAGGACCTGGCACTGTCTAAATAATCTGGGAAGTTGTCTGTTCAGAGCAGAGGCAAAAAGATCTACTTGAGGAGTACCTGACTGATGAACAATGTTCAGGAACACTTCCATGCAGAGCATTCATTTATGAGGACCTGCAAAGGACCTACTCAGAGTGTCTGCCACTAGACTGTATTCTGAAGGTATGTAAACCACCTTTAGTGACAAGTGATGGCTGACAGCAAAATGCCAAGCCTGCAGCGCGGATATGACCTTGTGCCTCCGTGCTTGTTGATATACCATATGACTGTGGCATTGTCTGTAAAAACTCTTATAGGGCTTGCAATCCAAAGGGCATGGAGAACCAGAATCCGCCCTCATTGCCTTGACATTGATATGAGCTAATAGATGTCAATGAAGAAGAGGAACTTGAAAAGGCAGACTAGGATTTAGAGAGATCTGAAGAATTCACCAGTGGAACTTGAGGTTGAGGTGAGGTAAGAGAGGAACAGGAAGATCCACAGGATGGCAATGCTGAAGCCAGTCAGCTTTTGGATACCAATGAAACTTCCTCATATGGAATCTGGTAAAAGAAAACATAGAAATGATAGATGCTGCGAACCTCAGAGCTCAAAGGAATTCTCTTGCAGGTAGCACTGAAAGAGGACGGAGGGACTGAAAATAAGCTGTGAAGGATAGGACCTTGGGAGGAGAGAGCAGAACCATCATTGGTACAGTCAGAATTCTGCAGCCTGGAAAAAACTGACCTTGAGAAGGAGTCAGCACAGACTTCTTCAGGTTCAAACTAAACCTTGGACTTTGTATAATAAGAACTGCATATTTGAGATAACAAAGATGATGCTGGGTGGGAGCATGAATCAAGAGGTTGTCTAAACAAAAAAAAAAACAGAATTCCCTGAAGGCCACAGAAGGTCACCACAGGGGCTAGACGTTTAGTTAAAAAAAAAAATTAGGGCCATAGAAAGACCAAAAAAAGCAAAGCAGAGAATTGATAATGTGAGGAAAACATAGAGAAACTAATACTTCCTGAAAAGAGGGTGAAAAGGAATGTGAAGGTAAGCATCTTCCAAATCCAGATATACCAGGAAAACAGCACAGGGAAAAGAAATTGAAGTGACAGCATCCTGAAGGAAGGAACTCACAGAACAATTGTTGAGGAAAGAAAGATCCAAAATGAGCATTCAAGACCCCTCCTTCCTGGGAACCAAAAACATCCTGGAATAAAACTATGTGCCCTGTTAAAGGGGAGAATGGGCTGAATGGTTCCCTCAAACATCCTGCAAAGTTATAGGAAAATGAGGGAGCTAAGGAGGCGGCTGAAGACCTGAAAAGGCAGGAATTGACTTCTAAACCACAAAATAACCATTCTGGATAATGGAGTCTGTGGTTACCTGCTGCCAAACATGAAACAACAGTGTTAACCTGAGGGAAAGAAGAAACTGGCTGAGAGGTAGACCTGGACAAATATCAGATGGAAGGAGACTTGTCAGGGAAAAAAAGGCTTTTGAGACTTACAGCCTTGAGACGATTTATCAGGAAAAGCCATCTTAGAGGACCTTTTACCCCTAGATGTCTGCCCTGGCTGCCTTTGGAAAAAGGAAGAATTACTGGCTTAATTTAAATGGTTTGCCAGCAGCTAAGAAAATCACAGCAGGGTCAGGAAAAGGACTTTTACACAAACATTGCTAAGATTCAGGTATATTATAGAACCTGTAAGGCTTCTTGGAGCAAGAAGCAGGGAATCAGGAGCATAAAAAGCAACAAGAGAACGTGTCCAATAATGCATCCAACAAAGGAGGGACAGCAGGATAGGGTAAATGAATCTGCAAGAGCTCATAGTACCTGTTTTATTCATCAGAAACTTGGGAACAATCCCATTTAAAATATGTCATACATACTATAGTATCCACAATGGATAATTATTCAATAACTGAATCTGGAGGAAAAAGAATCCTCTTCTTCAAACCCTAAGGCAAGAGGGAAATGGAGTTGACAAAAGTAAGCCAATGGCTCTTCTCCAGAAGACTCAGACTCCATATGCTGTTTAGAAAGAGTACAGGACCATGGAACAGAAGGTGGTATGGACAAGCCTTGAGGAGACCAAGTCAAAAGGGCATTAAAAATGCTGTGTGTGAAATCCTGCCATTCCTTGTGAGGACCCTTTACCACAGGAGCTACATGCCTAGTTTTCCGTTTCTTTTTCAGAGGAATCCAAGCCCCCAAAAAATCTAGGAGGCTCAGACCCCTGCCTAGATTCAATAAGAGTATCGGGTACTTCCTCCTTAACTACCTAGGCCCCTATGAAAGCATCAGTTATGGTTCCCCCTACATGTCTACAGCAAACATTAGTAGAGCCTCAGTGGACATGCAAATAGGCAACCCCATGTCGGCCTCCAGCTGGATCACAACAGCGGGAGCTGACACTGGCAGCAAATGGTCCTTGGGTTCTTCATCCAACCTGACAGAGACATCCGAGAAGGCTGGACAACAACAGACTCAATGCTTGCCTTTTTAGTGATAGCTAAACATCAGGACGGGCAGACTCAGAAGCCATAATACCCTGAGCCAAAAGCTTCAAATGCTGATTCTCCAAATTAACAGATAGGAATGACGGATTACTGTGGAGAGTGTTTGGAACAAACACCTGACAAATCTCATGACCATACCCAGTGAGAGAAGTGCCCAAACTAAAAAGGCACTTGTCCTGTCTATCCTTATGGGGTGTCTAACTCCCTCATTCATATCTTCCCTTCCTAGGTGACATGAATAAAGATAAATCCATAAAAAAGGAAATAAAAAAAGAAGAGAAAGACCCCAATGGGACACTTATCTTTTGTGAACGACCTATAGAACAAATTCATAAAAAAAGGATAAGGACTGGTGGCAAAGAATACCTTATGTATTGGATGTATGACATATGTCTGACATACAGCACAAGGAAGGAGATATGGTTTTGGTATGCTGGCCAGATGTTTGGCGATTTTGGTATGCTGGCCAGATGTTTAGCTACTGTCTGCAGGATATCCCCATCTGTAAAGAATACTGCAACAGTGACAAGGAAGGACATCAACCTTTCCTTTCATGATGGGGAAAATACTGTTTAGGTCTGGATATGAGAAATGGCAGCATGGGACCTTGCCTTCAATTACATACTAATGGACAGGATACTCACCATTCAACAAATTAAGATGACAATGGGGGGGGGTGGATGAGCAACTCTATATTTACACACAAACAGCAAACAGAAGGTAAATTTATTTCAGAAGTTGAAAAAAGGGATGCCATTCATTTATAATGAAATGTACTAAAGGAGGTGATACTGCTGCACTAAGCAGCACCTGATGTTACTAGCTCAGGAAGGGAAAGTAGTGATGGTAAAATGAGGGGAAGGTCTGATTCTGGAAGACTGAGTGTCTATCAATGAACCATCACACGGACCTGGAAAAAACAGATTTGTGTTGCTAGTGTCAAAGGTACATGTAAGAAGGTGACTGGCAATTTTAATATGAAAAAATAAAGAGAATGGCTTACTATAGGGATGTGGGTACCTACAAGCATGCTGAAATGGACAGGTGCTGTGCAGTATTGGGGGAAAAAGGTATTTCTAAGCCCAACCACAGAGTACAGAGAGATGAAGCCATGATTATAGCCCAAACGACCTAAGAATGAGTAGCAGCTCAGACAGAGGAGAGAAGCAGTCAGGTATGCTGCAATATCAACATCCACTAGAGAGAGAAAGTACAGTTGTGTACACTTACCATAAATGTAGATGTTCGAGTGTATTCACTGTTGCAGTCATTACACTTGGGTTATCCTGCTGGCAGGCTACCCTCAGTCGGCCCGAGTTCCAAAGTCTAGGTCCGGTGTCGGTTACTGTCGCCTCTTCCCTGACATCAGTGCACCAGGGGTATAAAAGATGCAGCCGATGCCATTTTCTTCAGTTTTTCTTGCCCCAGATGTCAGGTGCCCCCAAAAGGGTAGGCTAAAAATATGCCAATAAAACAAGCATGCACCAAAATATATGTTATACCTTCATCTACAAGCAAATACACCACATAGGTTGTACAGATTAGAGAAGTGCAGATAAGTTCCAGCAAAGATAAGGGGGATGATGGGTGGGTAACCTGGACTGCAACAGTGAATACACTCGAACATCTACATTTATGGTAAGTGTACACAACTGTACTATGTTCTTCGTGTTTCACTGTTGCAGTCATTACACTTGGGTTGAATCCCAAAGCTATGGTTGGGAGGCTGGAGCTAAATAGCATTAGGAGCGGCTATGAGGCCCTGCAAAACTGCAGTGGCAAAGCCTGCCCTGGATTTAGAGTAGAGTGGTAAATGATAGTGCTTTGTAAAGGTGTGCACTGAACTCCAGGTAGTAGCCTCTAAAATGTCTTTGGTTGGTACTCCCCTGAGGAAGGCTGCTGAAGTGGCTGCTGCTCTGGTTGAATGTAGCCTAATGCCCTTAGGCACTGGCTTGCCATGTTGTGAATAGCAGAAACGAATGCAGTGGCCTGTCCACATTGAAATAGTCTGCTTAGAGATAGCCTTTCCTTGTGATCCTGCAGCATATGCCACTAGTAGTTGCTCAGTCTTTCTGAAAGCTTTGGTTCTGTTCAAGTAGAAGTGTAGCTGTCTGTGTATGTCCAAAGAATGCAGAATTCTCTCCCCCTTATTCTGTGGGTTTGGATAAAAAGTAGGCAGATGAATAGTTTGGTTAAGGGCCACACTGGACACTACCTTAGGCATAAATGTCGGGTTTGTCCTCAGAAAAACCCTGTCTGGATAAAAAAATGATAAAATGTTCCACAGCCATGGGTGCCTGTAGCTCTGAGACTCATCTGTCAGAGGTTATTGCTAGGAGCAAAGCTGTTTTCCAAGATAAAAAATTTATATCAGCTGAAGCGGCTGGCTCAAAAGGAGGCAGGGTGAGTTTTTCCAAAACATAATTGAGGTCCCATGTAGGTATTGGTGATCTCCTTGGAGGCCTTAAGTTTTTGGCTCCTCTGAGGTACTGCCTTAACATAGAATGAGAAAAGATTGGTGGCTCTGTATTGTAATGAGCCGAAATGGCAGAGGCATGAATTTTAACTGATGAAAAGGATAGGCCTTTGTCCAGCATCTCAGTTAAGTATTGCAAAATCGGAGGAATATTTGGTACAGTTCTGTCAATTCCTTGTGCCTGGTTCCAGGCACAGAATCTCTTCCATTTTCTGGTGTAAGATTTTCTAGTACTAGGCCTTCTGGCCTCCAAAATGACATCCATCACAGCTTTAGTGAGAGGTGCATTTTGTAGGACTACATTATCCACCATGCTGCCAGATTTAAGGTCTTGAGTTGGCTGTGTAGGATCGGATTGTTTTGTTGGGACAGTAGATGAGGTATTTGAGGCAAGATCCAAGCCGGGCATTGAGACAAGTTCCTTAGGATTGGATACCAGTACTGGCGGGGACAGTCTGGGGCAATCAGTATCATCTTTGGCTTCTCTTGTCTGACCTTCAGGAGTACCTTGGGGAGGTACCTTGGGGAGGAGAGGCAGTGGAGGAAAGGCATATACTGCTAAGTTTTTCCATTTGAAAGGAAGTCCACTTTCCATGCTTGTCTGTGATGTCCTTGTGCAAAATCTTTTTAGTTGGTAGGTGTGAGGAGAGGCAAATAGATCTATATCCGGGCATCCCCATTTCCTTGTTATCATGCTGAAGACTTGTGGATCCAATTTCCACTCATGGGGATCCATGAGGTTTCTGCTTAGTTCGTCTGCCAGAGTATTTATCTTTCTTGGCAGGAATTGTGCCTGCAGATGCACTTGGTAAGTCAATGCTGTGTCCCACAAAGTCATGGCTAGTCTGCAAATGGGATAAGAATGAGTGCCTCCCTGCTTGTTTATATACCACATGACTGTGGTGTTGTCTGTCTTTATCAGCAGTTGTCCCGGATGAAGTAGGTCCTTGAAGGCTGTCAGGGCATTCTGAACAGCTAGCATCTCTTTTTGATTGATACGCAGATGCATTTGGTTTGTGGACCATGTGCCTTGAATACATCTTCCTGCCATGTGGGCCCCCCAGGCATAATCTGATGCATCCGTTGTTAATGTCTGCCTGACTGGGGGTAAAGTGAATGGCTGTCCCTTGTTCTGGTGACAAGCCTTCGCCCACCATCGAAACTCCTGCTGCAGGCAGGGAATGAGGGTAATTATTGTTTCCAGGCTGTGGTAATGTTGAGCCCAAACACTTTTTAGGTACCATTGAAGTTTCCTCATATGCAGTCTCGCATATGGAATTAGTAGAATGCAGGATGCCATGAAGCCCAAAGCCTGCAGAATTTTTCTTGCAATTAACTGGGCCTTTGTTGCCAACAGTTTGAAATAGTCAGTTGTCTTTGTCTGGCGTGAGATAAGCCATCTGGGGCAGTTGTATTTAAGCTTGCACCCTGGAATATTATCTCGAGAGGGTACTAGTTTTGATTTCTTTTCATTGACGGTGTACCCTAGGCCTGTTAGAAATCTCTTTACAAACACCAGATGCTGTAGTAGAATGTCCTTGTTCTCTGCTTGAATTAGGCAGTCATCCAAGTAAGGATATATTTGTATTCCTCTTTGTCTGCAGAATGCAATTACTGGTGCCAGGCATTTTGTGAAGACCCTGGGCGCAGTAGAGAAGCCAAAGGGCAGTGCAGAGAATTGGTAGTGCAATGAGCCAGCTTTGAATCTGAGGTATCTTCTGCATGTTTGTCTGACTGGGACATGCAGGTATGCCTCTTTTAGGTCTAAAGTCACAAGCCAAGCCTTCTTGCCCAGCATGGGCAGAAGCTGCTGTAGTCTCAACATTTTGAATTTTGGTATATCCAGATATGTGTTTAGAATAGATAGGTCCAGTATTGGTCTCCAGGTCTTGTCCTTTCTTGGTACCAAGACTAGTCTTGAATAAAATCCTTGTCCCTGCTCTGGTACTTGTTGAATGGCCCTCAGAATGGCCCTCATGTCCATGAGGGATAAAGTACAGTTTTGTACCTACCATAAATGTAGATGTTCGAGGATCCACATTGCTGCAGTCCTAACTATTGGGTAGTCCGCTGTCCAGTCGGCCCGAATACCAAAGTATATGGCTGACGTCGGTCACGGCGCATTAGACTGACGTCAGTACGTCAAGGTACTAATGCGCATGACCGACGCCATATCCTCAGTCTTTTCTTGCCCCAGATGTCAGAAGACCCTAAACAGACAAGGCCAAAACCAAAAACACCAAACATACCTGCACCAAAAATATATACAATATATACAAAGGTACCAGAATATAATCTCACCTACAGAACCACCCCTAAACACAGAGGGGCAGGAGGGAGGGTAAATTGGACTGCAGCAATGTGGATCCTCGAACATCTACATTTATGGTAGGTACAAAACTGTACTATGTTCTTCATTCCACATTGCTGCAGTCCTAACTATTGGGTAGAATCCCAAAGCAGAGGTAAGGGAGGCTGGCAAATCATAAGGAAGCAGGAGCTGATAACATGCCTTGCAAAATAGCTGTGGCAAAACCAGCCCTAGACTTAGAGTAGAGAGGAAGGTGGTAATGCTTAGAGAAAGTATGCACTGAACTCCAAGTAGCTGCCTCCAAAATATCCTTAGTTGCCACCCCTTAGAAATGCTGTAGAAGTGGCAGTAGCCCTAGTGGAATGAGGCCTAATCCCAGCTGGAATCTCCTTGCCATGATGGGAATAACAAAATGCAATGCAAAACCCAATCCACCTAGAAATAGTTTGTTTTGACACAGGCTTGCCCTGAACTCAAAGCAAAAGAAACAAACAACTGCTGAGACTGCCTAAAATCCTTAGTCCTGCTTAAATAATAACGCAATTGCCTGTGTACATCTAAAGTGTGCAAAATCTTTTCCCCTTTATTTTGGGGATCTGCATAAAAAGTAGGCAAATGAATAGTTTGGTTTAAAGCCACACTAGAAACCACCTTAGGCATAAAGGAAGGATTAGTGCGTAATGATACCCTATCCTTATGAAAAATCAAAAAGGCTCAACCGCCATAAGGGCCTGCAACTCAGAAACCCTTCTAGCAGAAGTAATGGCCAACAAAAAGCAGTCTTCCATGACAAGTATTTCAGTTCAGCAGTAGCCGCAGGCTCAAAAGGTTGTAGAGTAAGTTTCTCCAACACAAAATTGAGGTCCCAAGCAGGAGTAGGAGCTCTACGTGGGGGTCTTATATTCCTTTCCCCTCTAAGAAATTGCTTGAACAAAGGATGTGAAAACAATGGTGGGTCACAATCATAGTGAGCTGAAATTGCTGCAGCATGAATCTTAATAGAAGAGAAAGACAAACCTTTGTCCAATAACTCAGTAAGATATTGAAGAGCCACACTCAAATTAGGCTCAGAAATCTCCAAATTCTTTGCTGCAGTCCAAAACAAAAATCTTTTCCATTTTTCTGCGTACACTTTCCTTGTACTAGGTCTTCTGGCTTCCATAATCACATTTAAAACTTGTTGAGGAAGCTGAGACCTGCTGTCCTTCAAAACAGAATATGCCAGGCTGTTAGATGAAGAGAGTGAAGCTTGACATTGAGCAGACGACCGTCCCTCTGAGACAACAGGTGTGGAATCAAGGGTAAAGGCCATGGAGGCTTCCTTACCAGACTCCTCAGTAATGGGTACCAGTGCTGCCGAGGCCAATCTGGAGCTATTAAAATCATCCTTGGCTTGTCTTGTCTGACCTTTAGAAGCACCTTTGGGAGAAGAGGCAGAGGTGGAAAAGCATACACATGCAGATTTTTCCAACTGAAAGAAAGAGCATCCACTTTCCAAGCTGTGTGATGAAATCCTTCGTGCAAAACTTTGGCAGCTGGTGGTTTAGTGGAGAAGCGAACAGATCTATGTCTGGAGTTCCCCATGACACTGTCAATGTTTGAAATACATGAAGATCCAGTTTCCACTCGTGGGGATCCATGATTTGTCTGCTTAACACATCTGCTAAGGAGTTCTGTGCTCCCGGCAGAAACCTTGCCTGAAGAGTTAGTTGCAAACTGAGCGCAGTCTCCCATAAAATCATTGCTTGTCTGCACAATGGGTAAGAATGTGTTCCCCCTTGTTTGTTGATGTACCACATGACAGTTGTGTTGTCTGTTAGAATCAACACCTGCCCTGGAAGAAGTAACTCCTTGAAAGCCATTAATGCAAACTGGACTGCTAACATCTCTTTCATGTTGATATGTAGATGCTGTAGTCTGGCAGGCCACTTGTCTTGTATCCACTTTCCATTTAGATGAGCTCCCCAAGCAATGTCTGAGGCATCTGTCGTTAGAGTCTGACTCGCCTCTGGCCGGGTCACAGAGAGTCCCTTGTTTAGGTGACATTCCTGAGCCCACCACAAAAATTCCTTTTGAATGCAAGGTATTATTTGAATGACAGTGTCCAAATCCTGGCAGTGCTGTGTCCATACATTTTTGAGATACCATTGTAGCTTCCTCATATGCAGTTTGGCATTGGGAAGCACCAGAATACAAGATGCCATGAACCCTAAGGCTTGAAGGACTGTCCTTGCAGTCAGCCCGGACTGAAGAGATAGTTGATGGAAGTAACAGGAAAGATTCTTTTGTTTGTCCGGGGTTAAAAAGGCCATCTGGGCTGCTGTATTCAGTCTCACACCCAGAAAGCACATGTCTTGAGAGGGAACTAGACTGGACTTTATTTCGTTCACAGAATACCCTAGGCATCTTAGCACTGCTATGACATAATCCAAATGCTGTAGAAGGTCTTCCTTTTCTTGAGCCAGAATCAGGCAGTCGTCCAAGTAAGGATAGATTTGAATTCCTTTTAGCCTGAAGTAAGCTATCACTGGAGCCAGAACCTTTGTGAATACTCTGGGCGCAGTAGATAAGCCAAAGGGCAATGCAGAGAACTGATAATGAAAATTTCCAGCTCGAAAACACAGATACTTCCTGCAACTTAGTCTTATTGGCACATGAAGGTAAGCTTCCTTGAGATCTAAAGTTACCATCCAGTGATCTTTGCCCAGCAGAGGTAAAAGTTGTTGTAACGTCAACATTTTGAACTTGGGAATGTCCAGATAAGTGTTGAGGATAGATAAATCCAAAATTGGTCTCCACGTGTTCCCCTTTTTTGGTACTAAGAACAGGCGAGAATAAAATCCTAGGCCCCTTTCTGGCACAGGAACTGACTGAATAGCCCCTATTTGGAGCAACAGAGAAATTTGCTTGTGAGCCTCTGTTCTTTGTAGAGGAGGAATGTCTGGCATGCCTTTGAAAGGAGGCAAGGTATGGAAATAAAACCTGTAACCGTGGTGAATGATATCCAGAACCCATCTGTCTTGGGTAATTAAATCCCAATTTTCTTTGAAAAGAGACAGCCTTCCTCCCAAAGGAGCTGCCAGGCGAGAATGTACTGGCAGCTGAAAAGGCAGGTCATTGGGTCTGCTTACGAAAGGACTGACCCCTGCCCTCACCAGAAGTCTGAGCAGGTGAACTCCCTGTCCTAGGCCTAAAAGAACCTTGAGCTCTGCTTCTACCACGTCTAGACCTACCCCTAGACTGGGAATCATAAGCAGGATAAGTCCACCCCTTAGTAGGCCAATTTCTACTAAACTTCGGAGGCTGCACCTGCAAAAAATCCTTAACAGTTTGCATAGACTTAGCCTTGTCCTCCATTTTCTTTAAAACTGCTTCCACAGGCGAACCAAACAACACATCAGACTGTAAAGGAGCATCCAAAATCCTTGTCTTAACATGCTCAGCTAAGTTCTGATCCCTCAACCAGGCGTGCCTACGAAGAACAGAACCAGTGGCAGCCACCCTCGAGGAGGCCTGCACAGCATCAAAACCACACTGCAAGGAATGCTTACCCACCTGTTCAGAAACATGAACTAAATCCTGCAATTCTTTACACTCAATACCTTCCGCCAGAGCATCCACCTTAGACTTCAATTGTGAAAGGAGATAATTCTGATATTTTAACATATGAAACTGACAATTGAACGCCTGCATGGCTAAAGTGGAAGAAGTATACACTTTCTTTCCCCATCTATCCAAAGCCCTTGCCTCTTTATCAGGAGGAACAGGATTTTTAACCACAGAAGCCTTCACACCTTTAGGCCCCTGAGAGACAGTTTCTGGGTCTGCCCTAGGACTCTTAAAAGATACTTATGGGCTTCAGGCACCCTATAGTACCTATCCGGTTTAACTGGGGCAGGAGGCAAAGAGTCAGGATTCAGGGAAGCCTCTGCAAAAACATCTTCTACCACATTCAGAACAGGAGGTATAGCTAAAGGCCTATGCTGGGGTAAAACAAGAATTCTCTAAGCCTCTTCCTGGAATCAGAGAAATCTTGACCTTCCCATTTAAAATGCTCCCTCATGGAATGCAGAGTCTCTGAAAATGAAAAATCCTCAGGAGGCGAAGCTGAAGGAGTAGAATCATCCACATCAGAATCAGAATAAGGAGGATACTCCTGCAAGTCTTCAGCCGAAGACTCAGAAGCCTCGAACATTGCTCAAAACTCTCAAACTCAGGTTCCACCCTAGGCCTCTTATCAGGAGGGGGCATAGAACCTCTAATCATTGTAATCAAATCCTCTGCCATTTTTAGCATATGTTTCTTAGGCAAAGACCCTGAAACACTCGGAGAAACCCCCACTGAAGCTAAAGCAGGCCTGCCTCTTAAAGAAGCCTTAGAAACAGAAGGCGAGGCCCTAACCACCTTAGGAAGAGAGGGAAGAACAGCCACCTGAGAAGCCCCTTCAGGCTGGCCTACTTCCTGAGAGGATACATCCTGTAACAGTAAAGTGTCTCCCTGAGACTCCAAAGAAACTCCTGGCAGAACCTCCGGCTCCACTGAGCCTTCTAAAGAACCGACGTCCGGGACTGTCGGTTCTTCCACTCTAGGCTTCCCTGCTTTGTCTTTGCGCTTTTTGGCTGAAGCAGGCGTCGGAGCATCCGACGGCATTTTATAATTACAACGCTTCCCAAACACTAACCTGGCACAGTCTAACCTTCTCTTAATAGTGCGTTTGTTAAACCTAGCACAAGAGCGGCATCCAACAACGTCGTGCTCAGGCCCTAAACAAGGTATACACAAAGTATGGTAATCCCTATGAGGTATCTGTTTCCCACAAGAAATACAGTTATTCACTTTTTCTGACATCCGGTTAAATACTGAGGCAAGAAAAAACCAAAATATTCCCCAACGGGGTACTTAGCCAACTTTGATTCGGTCTGAAACTCTGACTTCAGAAACTTTCAGAACGCCAACCTGCACTCGCAAAAACTGCTTCTGCATCGGACCATGCGGCAAAAAAGACTGAGGATATGGCGTCGGTCATGCGCATTAGTACCCTGACGTACTGACGTCAGTCTAATGCGCCGTGACCGACGTCAGCCATATACTTTGGTATTCGGGCCGACTGGACAGCGGACTACCCAATAGTTAGGACTGCAGCAATGTGGAATGAAGAACATGATTTGTTTGTGTGCCTCTGCTCATTGATGTTTTGGCAGGTCTGGCCAGCCATCTGTCCTTGGCAGGGTATGGAAGTGAAACGTGTAGCCTTGTGACACTATGTCTAGGAACCATTTGTCCTGGGTTATGTGCCAATTTTGAGAAATAAAGTAATAGTTTTCCCCCTAAAGGTGCTGACAGAAGATAAGTGCTTGGTGCAGGCAGGGGGACGTCATTGGGACTGTTTCCTGTATGACTGTGATTTGTCTTCTCCACTTTTGGAGGTAGTAGCACCCCATTGTTTAGACCTGTACAAACCTTGGGGCTGGGATGTACCTCTTGGGTGTCTGTATCTGACCCTTTGTGGTCTGACACTAGAAAGGACCAATTTTTTGTAGGCCAGTGTCTGCTAAATCTTGGAGGTTGTACCTGTAAAAAAATCCTTAACCGTCTGCATAGATTTAGCTTTGTCCTCCATTTTCTTTAACACCTCTTCTGCTTTAACACCGAACAAGGTATCATGCTGTAATGGAGCATCTAATAATTTTGCTTTGACATGGTCAGGCAGATTTTGTTCCTTTAACCAAGCATGTCTCCTGATGACAGAACCCGTAACAGCGGCCCTGCAGGAGGCCTCCAAAGAATCAAAACCACATTGCAAAGTATGCTTTCCAACTTGCTCATCTGCATGCAATAAATCCATCCTGCATTTCTTTGTTTTCTGCACATTCAGAATTTATCAACATTTTCTGTTTAAGCAGTGACATAATATATTGCTGATATTTGAGCATATGAAACTGACAATTTAAAGCCCTTATAGCCAAGGAAGCAGAAGTGTAAATCTTCTTTACCCATCTGTCCAATGCCCTAGAATCCCTGTCAGAGGGGGCAAGGTTTTTTGCAGTGGATGCCTTGACCCCTTTGGAACCCTGAGAGATAGTTTCTGGGTCAGCAGCAGGGTTTTTGAAAAGAAATTTATGAGAGTCAGGAACCCTGTAGTACCTGTCCAGCTTAACAGGAGCTGGAGGTAGAGAGTCAGAGGTCAGACTGGACTCTGAAAATACATAATCTACAATGTCTAACACAGGTGGAATAGCTAGGGGCCTGTGTTGTGGGAGTAAAAGGAAGTCTCTGGGCCTTTTCTTAGATTCTGAATAATCTTGGCTCTCCCAGTGGAAATGTTCCCTCATGGTATGCAACGTTTCCCCAAAAGAGTAATCCTCAGGAGGAGAGGCTGAAGGGATAGATTCTTCAGCATCAGAATCCTCATAGGGAGGAAGAGAGTATTCCTGATCAGAAGAGGAATCAGATGAAATGGAAACCTGATCTGAAGATTCATATTCTGTCTCTTGCCTAGGCCTTTTATCAGGAGGGGGATGGGAACCCCTGATCAAAGTAATTAAGTCTTCGGCCATTTGAGCATCTGTTTTTTGGGCATGGAGGTCTGACCATGAGGCTGATGTACTTGTTTCTTTGTCTTTACAGGTGCTTTAGTGTTTGCCTTTGTAGCTGGAGTCATTTTAATGTATAATTGAGTAGGTCTGAAAACACCCTCAGAAGCTGATGCCTGCTCAGCGGCTCCAGACCCATCTGAGGGAATAGTCTCCGAAGGTCCAATACCTCGAGCTTCCAGCGGCCTAGTCGACTCCACGTGGGAGTCTGATGCGGCCTGCGGATCCAAAGTAGCAGGCATCAGGGGCTGCGAAGGTGCCTCACTGAGAATCGTCGACTGGCTTCGAGGAAGCCTCGTCGGTTTTGGACCTCGGATGTCTGTCTTTTTCTTTGCGTTTCTTGTGAATTCCGGTAGTCGGATGGCTATCAGACGGCATCGTGTAATTAAATATTCTGCCAAAATAGTGAAATGCAAAATTGCACCGACGCTTAATAGTGCGTTGCTCAAATCTAGCACAAAACCGACAACTAGCAACATTGTGGTCATGGCCTAGGCAAGGAATACAGTAAGAATGAAGGTCCTTATGAGGTATTTGCTTCCCACAAGAAATACAATTATTAACTTTTTCTGACATCGGTCTGGAGCAAGAAAAAAAGGTTTCCCCAACGGGGTACTTAGCTTTTAATGAAGGCTTTGGATCTGAAATTCGAACACGAAAATCTCAGGAGTCGGCCAACCGGCACTTGCAAACTGCTTCTGCTCCGGGCACTGCGCGGCAAGAAAGACTGAAGAAAATGGCGTCAGCTGCATCTTTTATACCCCTGGCGCACTGACATCAGGGAAGAGGCAACAGCAACAGACGCCAGACCTAGACTTTGGAACTCGGGCCAACTGAGGGTAGCCTGCCAGCAGGATAACCCAAGTGTAATGACTGCAACAGTGAAACATGAACATCGATCTATGACGTACAACACAATGGGTCAGGGATAAGCTTGGCTGTGTCAAGCCACTTCCATGTAGTGGTCTTCATAGTTTATGGGTGGAAAAATGTACAGCCAACAAAGGAAGGGGTGGAAAGGTTTCACTTCAACCAGTGGGGGATGGGTTACTGCTGAAAATGGAAAATACCTGGTATCCTGAATAATGGCTGTACCATGAAAATCTCTCACCCAGGTGAGGCAGAACATATTGGTGGTACCAATGGGCACATAGGTGTTTATTATGCTAACAACCACAAGGACCTTTTTTAAGTCTAGCCATGCATCTGAAATCTCTGACCAGTTCTGGTACCCTTGATAAGTGTAAGCAAAAGCTTGGGAGGTGAAAGTTTTAAAAGCACGGACCTGGGAGATGCACCATTTACAGGCTGCCTGTATCCACTAGAGACACAGGTGTCAAACCAGGGACGGATTTCCTGTTCTCCATCCAACTGTCCAAGCTGCACTTGAATTGGGCTTTCATTCTTGCTGACTGTCAAACCTTCCCTTGTTTGTTGTTAAATCTGCACTTGAGAGCTGCTTTTGCTGTGCTTTTACATTAACAAATTCCAGGGTCAGGCATCTTGTGTTTACTTGGGCTCTCTGAGTTGAGAAACACTGGAGGAAGCTCAAAGTGTAGTGATTTAGTTGCTAGAGATCATAAGAGTTGGTTGCAAGCATTTTCTCTGACCACAGCTGTGCCCCAGGCCACAACAGTTAGCAGTGCCCTGTATAGTAGCAAATGCTTAGACAGTAAAATTTACCTATAAAGTTAGGATTAGATCCAAAACCGGTTAAATAGTGTGGCACTGTGCAGAAGTAAGATTACAGCAGCTAGCTTCTGCATCAAATAGCACTACCATATCGTAGCATAGAATAACATCCTGTCCTTAAGAAACTACTCTAAGAGACTCCTGTTAAAACCCAAACATTAACCTTAAACAGCCAACCCTATTACAGGACCAGCAAACATGGACATGTAATTTCCAAATGTCTCTGTGTCCAGCTTGGTAGATTTGGGCATCCTAAGGCAACATAGCGATTGCTTCATGTTCTTATACAACCAGTTAATCATTAAAAAAATATAAAGTATACAATAGATGTAAACACACAATTTCCTTGGAGGCAGAAATCTAGGATGCAATTGAGGTTGTCAGAAATACCCACACTACATCCCTCAAACAGCATTCTCTAGACACAGATTTGTCTTACAATGAGGTGCTTAAAAGAAATCTTCACAAATCTCAAAGACCTCCAAGGCCACCTAATGGCAGCACTGCTCCTCAGCAATCACTGAAGCACACATCAAAAGCAACAAGCATCTCACAGATGCCTACACTTAATGGTCCCCCCCAAGTACAAAGCCCATAAGGGAAGCATACCCTTTGCCTAATACTCTTGTCATTGGGGTCTCCATTGCGCAACACGCAGATGTCCCACCCACTAGGTTGGACAAGGAGAAGATAATGGTTAGTTGCTTGTCTGGAGCCAGGATCTGCAATATCACACATGCACTCAAGTTACTGCACCCCAGGTACCATCTATCACAGTCCATGCGGGTGTGTAAATTACCTAAAACTTACCTCACTGGACTATATGAAGAGACACATAATGGATCTCTCAAATGTGTGTCACAAATAGGTATAAGCCTTGCATTCAGAAGTATTCTACCTTAACCAAGGATGAGGATATGTATAAGCATAAAGTAATTGATTTAAATAATTGGCTTAGTTTCTGGTGTGACTCCAGGGGGATCCATCTCTGGTAGCATGGAAGAACATTATCAAAAGACCACGCTGCTTTGCCAAGGATGGGTTGCACCTGTCCTCCTCAGGCTTTCAGACACTGGCTAAAACTTTATTCACCCCCTTATAGCCTTTTTTAGGTAACGCCAAAAAGATAAATCTACCAACATAGTGAAAAAAGTCTACAAGCAACCTTAAGATGTTACTGCTCAATGCCTGAAGCCTAAACAAAAAAGCTCCACATCCTTTAAGTCCTCCTCACTCTGGAGAATGTAAACATTTGTGCCATGACTGACACTTGGTTTAAAGCCATAGAAAGTGCTCTGGAAATGCAAGGCTACAGTGCCTTCCATACATTTAGACAAACAGCAGAACAGACTTGGGCCAAAGGTGAAGGTGTTTCACTCTACATTAGCAGCAAATATGCCTCCAGGTTTGTTAAACAAGATGACACTATGGAGCTCATCCAAGTGCAAATCACCATAGGTAAGGTCCCTCACCATATCATGGCTAGCTAGAGGTTACCCTCTATGCTCCTAGAGTCTCACGACTCTTACCTAAACCTACTAGAGGTGCTCACTATCCAAAAACCACCCTATTCATGGATGACTTTAAATACCCCTCAACAGACTGGGAAACGTACAGTACCTCAAAATTCACAGGCACAAAGCTTCCTGGACTTTATTAATGCAAACACCCTGGAACAGACTGTGCACACTCCAACCCATAGGATAAAACATACTAGATTCAACTTGGGTGAGCACTGCACCACCCCCCCCCCCCACCTGTGTCTTGCCCTCACTAGTGAGGTCAGATCACAAAGCTGTCTCATTTGAAGTAAAAAATCAACCCAGAAAATCCAGCTAAGACAGACACAGGAACTATTCAAAGGCAAATTACATCCTAAAATTCAATGCTCCCCAAATGCGCGAGACCATAGCAACCTATGCAGAATTATTCACATAACTATACAAAAACATGAATGGCTACACACAGGCTGCCAAACCTACCAAAAATTAACCCAAAATAAACTCCCTTAAAGACAAGTGCTCTCTTATGCAACTAAACAAGAAACTAAGAGGTCTAATTAAGGCCAGCTATGAGGTCAGGATAAGCTTGTAATCTAAGGACAATCAGAAAGCCTTCATTAGCTATGTCCAACACTTTAGAGGTATCACACAACATTGGACTGAACTGCTGGTGAATGGTACTACCTACACAGACTAACACGGCGACATAGTAAATTTACTGGCTGATAAATTCAGCTCAAACTTCAACATCCCCTCTCCACCCAGTTCTAGCAGGTGAAATCCCTTCCAACATATTTTGCTCAGCTATCAGCAGGACCAACTGGCAGCACTCACTAAAGCAAAGAACACCACTTCCAAGGTCTTGGCATCATCACTGGTTGTCTCCTGAACATAACCTGTTAGGACCAATTCAGACACTTCACAGTCTTGAAATAGGCTATGTTCAAATGCAGGACTACAACAGTCATTCCCCTCTACAAGAGTGGACCATCAACCAACCCAGGGAACTACAGATCCATCAATCAAACAATATGCAAAGCCATAGAATGAATTATCATGGAAATGACAAACACATTGGCAACCTACAGACACTGGACCATTCCCAGTTTGGCTTTAAGGGAAGGGCATGCCCAATTAACCTGGTAAACTTGTATGAGTGTGCCACCAAGGCAATGAATGAGGGTAAAAGCAGTGCATACTGCATGTTTTGACCTGGCTAAGGCATTTGATACATTACCCCACTCAGGCATTGCTGACACGCTCTCTGAGCCAGGCGTAAACTCTTACATAACTCACCGGATTGCCAGCTGGCTCACAGACAGGACCCAAGAAGTCAGAACTGGTGAGACCACCTCCACACCAGTTCACACACAACTGTAAATTTACAACTATTATTGATTTCCCCCAAGACACACACATCTTGCAAGGGTGTAACACACACACACAAATGACTGATGCCAAAGCTATGGCATAAAGCTGAATGTCAAAAAATGCATTATAATGCCCTTTTGGAAACTGGTAATGCAAGTTAATTACTCCATTGATAAAACTTTCCTAAGAATTGACCCAGTAGTAAGGGATCTGTGAGCACATGTAGACAGCATCAGGCCTTTGACCAATATGTAGCTAAGATAATAAGAAAATCATTCTATGTCGCCAAATTTATAGGTAAAAGTATAACATCCAGATCCAAAGAAGTTATAGTACTCTACTTGGCCCTTATCAGACCTATCATTGAATACAATGCCCCCTTTAACATGTGCCTAGCCAGACACTTGCAAAAGTTGGAATTCCCACAAAGGTTTCTCACCAGGAGAATTCAAGGCATGAACACCCTGTCCTACACTAATCACCTAAAGACTATCTCTGTATTCAGTCTCCTAAAGGCTGCTGAGAGCGTATCGTTGTCTGGCTTGCAGGGTTTCCACAGACCCAGCCCTGATGGATCTGTTGCACATGGACAAAATTCCACCACCAAAAACATTAGATACAGAGATCTAAACTTCACTTGCGACATAAACAGAATGTGATGGAGAGAGAGGTGTGTGTTCCAAAGGGTCCCTTTGCATGCGTTACGGAGTTCATCTCTGCCTCTATTCAAACAAAACCTTGGCAACTGAATGGGAAATCATAAATTTACCCCCAGTCTGGCCCCCATATCCCTTGCAGACAGAAGCTGTCAATAAGAAAAGTATTATCCTAACACCTACCTTACATATCTTTAGCTATCTGCCTACTTACATGCCCCCCCACCCCCCATGATACTTGGAATACAAACGGTTTAGGAATGAGCACCTATGCTTGTAAGGGCCCTAGTGGTAGTTAACCTAGTAACAACCTATGAACCTTGATCAGATATTATGCCGCCTAAGGTGGGTCTATAATCCAGGCAGCCATGACAGTACTTTGCGTTCTTGCTGGCATCCTAGCAGTGACAGCAATTTTTTTTTCATTTTTTTATGACCTAACACCATCCCTGGTGGTTGTATGAGCACTTGCTTTACTGATGAAGCCTCACTAGTCCCATAGACCACTCAAGCGTGCTCTTCCACGTGTGCCAACAAGGTCTGCTACCACCAGTTTGGGCAGCCACTTCCACATATTGCTGGTATCAGCTCTCCGCATCATGATGGGTTTCCTGATGATGCCCTGTCATTACAGCAGTGGAATGAACCTAGCAGAAACCTCTGTCCTCTCCCCACAGGAAGGTTATGTACATCCTCCATGCCTGTGCTGGTAAACACCCAAGGCAACAGTCAAACTCATTTTTCTTGGACTGCACAGGCATTATCCCTCTATGTCACTGGTGAAGGCTAACAATTGCATTTTTAATTGCAAACTCAATACACAATTTCAAGTAAGTTTTAATTATAGAACTGAAGGATCACAAAATATGGGAACAGTGTGCATATGTACCATGCAAGCTGACCTCTGTCCAACTCAAAAGGTAGTAGCAGTTTACAGTGATGTTCAGAACCCTTCTCTTGAAAAGACAGACATTCTTCCTCACACGTGTCTATAAATCACTCTGGAGTCTCATGTCCTCACAACTGTCCTCCAAATTAAACATATCCAACACCACATAACTCCATTTCCACTCTTAACACTGCACCCATTCTCAAAAGACCACCCAACTCTTAAGTAACCTCATAGCAAAACATTTTACTACTAACATCAGATCAACCCCCTTGACTCAAGAATTTAATTCAAACTTCTCACACGCCTTGCTTTAAAAGAAGTTTCAATGTTGAAATAATGTCTGAGAAGTTCAAAACTGTCAAAAGATACACAGATGGAACACTTTCATGTCTTGCACAAAATCTAATTTCAGAAAGTAAGAACAGTTCCATTCATGATGGAAAAATGCTATTCAGGCCTGAATATGAGAAATGACAGCATTACATTTGTGTATGTTTATACACAAAACAAAATAAAAATATTTTTGGGAAAAAAGAAATGACAGCATTATATTTATCTGCTTGTACCTGTGTTCAAAACACTCCAATTACATAATCAACTATTTCCCACCCATATAATTAGAGAAAAACATTAAGTGACTTTTCTGTTGTTATAACCTAAGTAGCTTTTATTTTTTAATCACCTATGCTAATTATTTATTATACTCAATGTCAATAACTATGTAAAGAACACATATATAACTGGCCTTTACTGCATGCATTATGCTGTTTACTTATAAATTCTTTATATATGCATTATACCTAGTTTGTTACCATTTTACTTTGTATTTTTATCATGTTCATTTGCTATATATAACTACAGGCTGTGAGTAAAATTGGTCCACTGGGATCAGTCCAATACCCCAGTTAAAACAAAAATCTAAATGTTCCAAGTGCTGCACTTCAAAGTCATCAAATCAAGGACAAAGGACCACTGACAGCTAAGTCAATGTGCTGGTTACAGGTGTGTGGACAAACAAAATACATGTGAACACAAATTTATGCAGCTTAACATTTGACTTAAAACACCTGGGTTGAAAGGTAGCAACTAAGGTTAAATGGTGAGAAATACGAAATTTACTTGTTGGTAGCAATAAGTTTAATACAGTATGGTATACAGGTTTGGGGAAAGTCCAGCTCAAAACAGCTAAGGAGGAACAAACCTTAGTTGCTATGATCATAGTTAGGACATACACCCAACAGCAGAATAAAAAGGTTGTGCTCATATCTAACAGGATGCTGGAAAGCATCTCCAGGGACACAGACGTAAGTGATGGGGAAGTAATTCTACTCTGTAGATCATTGCTAAGTACATAACTGACATACTGCATCAAATTTTTGATATCAAAATAAATGTAATGACATTTCAAAAAGCACGTAGAAAAGCTAATAAGGAACTGACAGGGATGGAAGGGAGTGTATTAAGAGAGATTGAAAAGGATGCAAACCTACTCTTACAAGAAAAGGGGCACATGATCTGTCTACACAAGAAAAAAGCCAAGGGACCTCCAAAGGTTTCCAGCTAAAAAATAAGGATGGATGAGGAAGGAGCATAATCTCCTAAAAGAAAGGAAATCATCTTAGAAAAGAGGAAATAGTACCAGACACAAAGGGTATTTAGAAGTGCAAAAAGCTTACAGATTGGATGTTGAAGAGAAAATGAATGTTGGCACTTAGTGGGAATGCAAACAAGGAGTAAAAGGGATAGTAGCTGTGAGGTATAACTGCGACAACAGAACGATGTACAATCTGTGTATATATATGTGTGTATATATATATCTATATATATATATATATATATATATATATATATATATGTATGTTCTACACAAGGAATCTAAGTCATAAAACATAAGTTATACAATAACGACTTACTGCCATTCAAAAACATGCACGCTCAATGGACAGCCCAACCAGTGGGTCTGTTGTAAACTGAGCATAAACCAATAGAAAAAAGTCCAGCCGCTGAAGTACCATTGAGCAGTCAGACTTTTCTATTGGTATATACTTAGAAGACAGAGCAGAATACAAGTAAAACCAGGTACATTATGTAAAACGACAGAAACAGAAATGTACCCGATTTTTTTTTGTATTTATGCACAGTCACTCCTAAAGACTTGGCAGACTCTCATACCTCTCAATTATCCAGATTTTTGCCTTGTAGTTTTGGTCTTTTCCCTCAAAAAAATTAGTTTTGTGGCATGCCACTGTGGGTTGAAGTCATTAAATAATGACAGACATTTGAGGTTTATGCTTCATAGCCTTCAGAAAAATGCACTTGTGATTAAACCATGGAATAATCCTGTGATACCCACACCCAGTCATGGGCTATTACATTACCCCATAATTCTTGTTACTTATCAGGCATAATATTTTAAAATAAAAATTCAGATACTGCTAAAGCAATGGAAACAGCAGCACACACTGCTCTTTGGTTACATTGCAACAGTACCTGGAGATGCTGAAACTTGAGAAGTCCACAACCATATGTTAGCACACACAGTCTCTGCAGACTATGCACAAGAGAGGCCAGTGTGAGCCAGGAAAGTTCTGGATACAGTTCCATCAGTTCTGATTCACTTACACCATTCCGACTTATACAGATCACACAAAGAATCTGAAAGGAAAAAAAAGACAACATACATTAGAAGATGATCATATGCCAAGAGGTTCAGGAAATGTGCATAATTCATGAAGTGATTAAGTCATACCACAAGAGATCACGCATTCACTATGTCATAAGTAAAGGCTTTTACCCAATTTTAGACAGCTGGTTTTGTCAACAATGTGTTATGTAAAAATACAACAACACTTGTAGAAATTCATCACATGGCCTATTCGCAGAAGAAGCTTCAGCTAGGGAGTCTGGAAGTGTAAATCATGCATTTCTTATGACTACTGAAAAGCAGCAGAAGACAAAACTTATTTCCTACTTTGCTTTCAATTCAACCATTCAGGTGTTCTGTATCTACCTTCCACAAGGGACAGAGTTTTCTAAAATGCAAATTTTCCCAGGAAAGAGAAGAGCGTCCCCCCATAGGACGTGGATGGATGCTTATGCAGTTTGAAAGATGGGAAAAAGCAAGGGTTAAATGGGAACCAAGGAAGATGGAAGGAATTCCTGGGGAGAGCCAAAAATATTTATTTTTAAAGGAAGAACTATGTCTCTGCCAGCAATGTTAAAATAAAATGAAAGTTACTGCTTCCTCACTGAAAAAAATGAACTGTTCATTTTTACACTGAAATATAGTTACGCTTCTTATTCTAACTGCAGTAGCTGTAATTGTGAGTCTTGCAACTCCAAAACTGAAAGAATTACAAGGAAAAACATTAATCATCAAAACTTGCTGTCAAAGCTAAATATATATATATATATATATATATATATATATATATATATATATATATATATATATATATATATATATATATATATATATATATATATATAAAAAAATGTACACACCCCTGTTAAAATGCCAGGTTTTTGTGATATAAAAATGAGACCACAATATATAATTTCAAAACGTTTCCCAACTTTAATGTGACCTATAACCCGTATAATTCAATTAAAACAACAAACAAATCTGGGGAAAAAAAAAAAAAAAAAAAAAAAATGTATGATAAGCTGGTTGCATAAGTGTGCAAACCCTTAAACTAATACTTTGTTGAATCACCTTTTGATTTAATTACAGCATTCAGTCGTCTTGGGTACACACCCGCCATCAATTAAAGAGCTCTGATTAACCCCAAATAAAGTTCAGCTGTCCTAGTAGGATTTTCCTGACATTTATTTACTCAATTGCCTGCTACAGCAAAAGCCATGGTTTGCAGAGAGCTTACAAACCATCAAAGGGATCTCATTGCTGAAAGGTATCAGTGACATAGCAAAGAACTAGACGTCCCACCAAAATTGATGAAAAGACAAGACAAAAATTGGTTAGGGAGGCTGCCAAAAGACCTACAGCAACACTGAAGGAGCTGCAGGAATTTCTAGCAAGTACTGATTGTGTACTACACGTGACAACAATCTCCGGTATTCTCCGTATGTCTGGACTATGGGGTAGGGTTGCAAGACGGAAGCCTTTTCTTACACAGAAAAACATTCAGGCCTGGCTAAAATTTGCAAAATGATACATCACGTCTGCCAAAAGCATGTGGGAAAATGTGTTATGGTCTTATAAGACCAAGGTTGAACTTTTTGGCCACAATTACAAAAGGTACGTTTGGCTCAAAAACAACGCTTCTCAACAAAAGAACACCATTCCCACGGTGAAGCATGGTCGTGGCAGTATCGTGCTTTGGGGTTGCTTTTCCTCAGCTGGAACTGGGGCTATAGTCAAAGTGGAGGGAATTATGAACAGTTTCAAATATCAGTCACCTTTGGCCTAAAACCTTCAGGCATCTGCTAGAAAGCTGAAGATGAAGAGGAATTTCACCTTTCAACATGACAATGACACCAAGCATACATCCAAATTAACAAAAGAATGGCTTCACCAAAAGAAAATTGAAGCTTTGGAATGGCCCAGCCAGAACCCAAACCTAAATCCAACAGAAAATCTGTGGGGTGATCTGAAGAGGGGTGTGCACAAGAGATGCCCTTGCAATCTGACAGATTTGGAGCACTTCTGCAAGGAAGAGTGGGCAAATGTTGCCAAGTCAAGATGTGCCATGCTGACAGACTCCTACCCAAGAAGACTGAATGCCGAAATTAAATCAAAATGTGCTTAAACAAAGTATTAGTTTAAGGGTGTGCACACTTATGCAACCAGCTTATCATACGTTTTTTTATATTTTTCCCCCTAACATTTGTTTTTCAAATGAATTGTACAGGATATATATCACATTAAAGGTGGGAAAAGTTTTGAAATGATTTATTGTGGTCTCATTTTTTTTATATCACAAAAACCTGACATTTTAACAGGGGTGTGTACACTTTTTATATCCACTGTGTATGTGTATATATACATACACACACACATGTGTATATATATATATATATATATATATATATATATATATATATATATATATATAGATAGATAGATAGATATGTATATATACACACATACACACGTGTAGAAAAGATCCTCCTTCACCTCCCAGTAAGTGGGGAGATTTTCTCCCCACGTACCTGCTATACACTGACCCAGAGGTCACTGCATCATTGAGTAAAGGATATACTATGGGTACTGCAATGTGTTCTTGCACAACTACTCTCTTTCTTTTGAGGTTCACATCTGTATTATGTCATAATTTCAAATGATTACATGAAATACATGGTCTACATTTGAGTTTTAAGTTGCACTTATGGATTTCCATGATCGTGCAAAAGAATTCTGATTTAGTCATACTTACAGTTTCTGCAGCTTACCTCTTTCATTAAGAGTTTGTCATGCTCATTTGGCAAAGATTCCAGCACAGACTTGAATACTAGCTTATACAGTGACACTGTGTCCTGGCACTGGAAATAGGCCTGTAGTAAGTCATTAATATTTCCTGCACCTTGGATACTGTTCAAAAGAGACAAAAGTGAAATAAAAGATAATATATATCAAAATATCTGATTAAATAATCTCAGAAATGTGTCTAAAGAGCATTTTACCCTGAAGATACACAATTACAGTAAGTTTTGCCATTGTATGTCATTTTAACTAAGGAAGTATTACTGATGCTTGATTACTTCATTTTACTGAAGCTCTTAGACCTCTGTACGTATTCCTTCTATACTTTTAATTAGGATCTTTCCATACAAACAAAACAGTACAAGTGCCATACTGCAAACGAAGATCAATGTTCACACCCTATGACCAAAACTGCTGCTTAGAAACTAGAAGTGGAAATACTGAAGAACAAAATTATCATTACAATGCTAGCAGGTAGTTATGAGAAGTATGCTTTTTATAAAGGTTATACCTGCAGGATAGTATTTTAATAAAATTAAAAAGATAATGTAAAACTATGAACTTTAACAATTGTTCTTCATGCTTAAGAAGCAAAACAGTGTTCCATATCTTGAGACCAAAATAGTGTAAATCTCACAAGTTCAGAGGAAAAAACACAAGAAACATACACTCATGACATGGTATGCAACATACATAATATACTGGATACTGTAGCATTCTAAAATAAACTAAAAAGACAGATGCCCTGGAGTCAGAACTGCTAAGCATGTGAAAATTTCCCCAGGCTATCACCAGCATCCTATTGTTCCTTTCTGCCTGTTTCTCAGTTTCTTTCCCGTTGTCAAAGTTACTGAATATCAATGAAATGGTCTTGGGATGCAATCTGATATTTTTGTATTTATTTTTAATTAAAAAAATAAATAGTTCAATAGATTTAATTAAACTGCATGAAGAATTATTTACACCACTTATGGTTAACACTATGTCTGCAAACAATGCAATTTTTCATTGGTATCAACCATTTCTATCAAACCATTCAGTATTTGGATCTGATCTAATAGATTCACAAAAGGCTCAATGGCAGGTGCAGAAATCAGGGAAGAAAGGGGACATCCATGTTTTGTGCTCTAAGTTAAACTGATAGATTGGAAAGGAAAACCAATTTTAACATGCTTTGGAACCTACATATACAATATGCTATGCATTTCAATAAATTTTCAAGAAAAGTCATAGTGTTGTAGTACTTTGAATAAATATTTCCAATTTGAGTCAAATGTTTTTTCCAAACCCAATGAAATCAAAACTCGCTTATTTTTTATTCCTGCATAATATATTAAGTTGCAATCCTTTTATTATTTTATACTCATCCCTTGACTACAAAATAAGTCTGATCATTATGAATAACTTCCAGTACAGACTTCTTAAATCTATTTATGAAAATGGAAGTGCAATTTTATAATCTATATTCAAAAAGCGAAATATGCCTGTATGATTAAAACATTTCTGGATCCTTATCTTGTTTTAAGATGATTGTAATTAATGAATACTTTCAAGACTGGGCTATTTGGCAAGAGGTTTTTATCAACGTATACACATTTTTAACAACGGAATAAGATTTGAGGTAATACGCTGGATATCTCTGGAATAATACCATGAATTCTATGAACCTTACTGAGTTTTATGTTCTTAATTCAATGTTTTATTGTACTAATGGATATAGATCTCCATGGTTTTGTCTTCAGTTGAGATATCAGTTTGGATTTTATATAGTCATTCACATATTTTTCTAAGATATCCCTCTTTACGACCTTACATTAGAAGCTTGATTTTTTTTTCTTAATATTTTTAAGGCTTCTAGTATTTCTTCAACATCTCAAGTTTTTCTTCTTTGAATCTTTATGTAGCATATTTTTTTTTCATTTGGTTTGCTTTTCTAATTTGTTTAGATATGTTAGCTAATCTGTGTAAACCTTCTTGTGATACAGCCTAAGAACCGAGTTTAACTTTCTCTAACACTATTTTAGACATGCGGTTAAATTATTGATAACTATTAAAGGTTTTACTACATGGACACTATTACTTTGTCTATTCTGAACCTGCAGTTTAGATTGATGCAATGTTTCTTGAACATCCACAATATATTTATCTCACTCTTTATATTTCCTGTTATACCATTTTTAACCTTATCTGATAAAGAATTTTGAAAGGAATCCCACATAACCATATCATTCATTTATCTTTTATTATTATAGGTTATGCAGTCATAATATTCTTTCAGTAACAATCCTTGAAAATCTTTTTGTTTTATGATGCAGGGGTTCTCATAAAAAATTATACCTTTCCCTATTGCTTATCATTATGTTAAAACCAATTGCGCTATGATCATACAAAGGACAGGGAATAATTCTGTCTAAAATTCTAACATTCTTAATAATCAATATTTCTGCCCATGTCTTCAGTACTTTAGCTACAGCTGTTATTCTTGTTTTTTGACAGATGTATTTATTTACATAAAGCACAAAACCTTCCCTTAAGAACTATCTTCAAATTTGCTCAATAAGTTTTCGAGATTCTTTAGCTTTCAACCATTCACAGAAACCAATACATATTTATTAAACAGCCGTTTTCAATATTTATTTTTCACTATCAAACCTTTTGAATCAGAATATTTAATATTGCTGATATTAAATTCATTTTCCTACATAGTATGACATTTTTTTCTAAAAGAAAAGATTGCTTTTGTTTCATAGTTTTTAAATAATTCAATTTATTATCTTGCTCAGTTAAGTAACCTTTTTGTAAAAATACCACATCAGCTTTATTTAATTTTAAATATTTTAATATCTGTTTTGTTGCCACTGTTCATACCATTAATATTTATTTGTTTTTATCATTATGTAATCCATTAGGGTCAAAGGTTCTAGCCTTTCTTAAATTATATAATTCACTCCATCTAAAATCATTTACCACTATCTAATGCAGCTTCCTTACTACATGTATTCTACAGTCCCTCTCCTGCATGCATATAAAGCCCCTAGTCTGAATAATATTACTTAAACAGACCAACAATCTCACCTTTACACTTCCTAAAAGTATGCAATGCTGCATCTTCTTATGCAGATGTGATTATGATCAGTGTTTAATTCATATGACTTAGTTTGCTGTTCTTTTACTAAATTATCACTTAAGAAATAGGTATACATATATTAACAGAAAGGAAACATACATTATGTTTTCTTTCTTTATAATAAATTGTCATTCGGTCCACCATTACATAAATTGCTCATTTCCTGCCTTCTCTTAAACCTCACTCATCCTTCTAACCATTATTCTACACATATTACTACTACAAATACCATTTATTTCTCTGCAATTTGCTCCTTCCCTTTGTCTTAGCTTCCACTTCCTATTATTTTATCTCTTTTATAATATCCAGTAACATAAATGCAGCTGGTTTAGCTTTTCATTGCCATTCTCTAGTAACTTTTTTTTCAAAGCAGAATTTAAATTTTTATTTTATCATCATCTGAGAGGTTCTGAAAATGCAGCCATGCAAACCTCTTTAAAACAGTAGATAAATAAAACAAAAAAGTGCAGGACCAACACAGCTAGATAAAAATAAATTTATTCAGAATAAAATTAACTTTTATTCTGAATAAATTTCTCTTTTTTCAAATAATTTTTTATTTTCCAAATAATATAATGTTTAACAATACAATCATCACTAAGCAAGTATTATAAACCTTTATATACACTATGTACAATTGACCTGAACAAAGGAGAGAGAAAAAATTAATAAAATATATGAAATTAGTAACAAAAATTTATAATATTCAATTAATAAAGTATAAAGTCACACATTAATTACTTAGGGTTAATTTTTAATGTCTCAATAAGAGTTAACATTTTTTCCCAAGGATTGTTTGTCCATATTTTAGGTGAAATTCTCGATTCCTTCACCTTGATTTCTAATGTTGCTGTTTCTTCCATCAATCTCAAGAATTCTTCCAGAGTAGGTTCTTGTGAAGACTTCCACTTTCTAGTTATACATTTCCTTGTCACAGCTAGTATGGACCAAAGTAGGTACAAATCTTATTTATTCACTCCAACAGTATCATTAACATTTAAGAGGACTAAAGATTTGGTTAAAATAAAGGTATCTGTGAATATAGCTTGCAGAAAAATAATTTCTTCCCAGAATTTTTTTATATTAATACAATCAAAAAATATGAGACCAATCAGCTTTACAGTTTAAAGAACATCTCCAACAGATAGATTAATCAAGTGAATTGAATTTCGCTAGTTTATAAGGTGTAATAAATGCCCTGTGAATATATTTCCATATAAATATTTTCCATACTTGCAAATTAAATGTTAATTTAACAGAACATAAAAGATTTGTTTTACTCTCAATTGGTAGATTAGTGCAACATCCTTTTGCTATGAAATTTCAATATCTTGCATTAGGGTTAGTTTTATATGTTATCAATATTTTGTATAATTTTGAAATTAGATTCGTCCAATTATAATTTTCGTAAATAACTTCAGATATTAGACTTATCAAATTTGGACTAGTTTTATAGGAGAATTAATAATTTTACTATTAAGATCCTTAACATATATGTTTTGTAGTATCAACCAATCTGATGATGGAATGTCATATTTATTGTGAATTTGTTGGATGTCTAATACTACTTGATTCTCTATACAATGTTGCCAACAAGTGAAGTTTTTCTCCTCCCATCTAGTTAAAATAACATTATGAATTTTATTAAATAAATTCTTTGTAGAACTAAAGGGTATTATCAAGTCTAGCCAAATCTTAATATTGGTGTTAGTATATATAAATCTTCTGAATAAATTGTAAATATTTATATAAGTTTGTTGGTTTTGTTATATTATATTGAATATTAACAGTCAATATGTGCCACATCCTATTATTTTGTTCACTTAATATACAATTTTTAATTATTTTATTTTCATTTAGAAAAATAAAAAAGTGTGCAATGTTTTCCATGTTGAAGAATAATTAGGCTCTATCCAATTAATGATAGTTCTTAATATGGAAGCTTTTATGTATGATTCTAGATCTGGAAGTTTAATTCCACCCATTTCCCAAGATCTAATATGATGTGTTAGGCTATTCTATTTATTTTTGGATACCAAAGAAAGTTTAATAGAATTGTATTTATTTCTTTCAAGATTTTCTTGTTAGGCGCTATAGGAATAACTTGTGCAATGTAATTAATTTTCGGAAGCATTGTCATTTTTATTATTTGTAACATGTTTTCATATCTCAAGAACATTTTATTCCAGTTTATTTTTAATTTATTAATTATGTTGCTATAATTTGTGGCTAATGTAGATTCCAAATTATCACAGTGTTATTCCTAAATATTTTATTACGGGAACTTGTTTTCCTATCACACAACCTGAAGTTAAGAACAATTCTCTCTTTTCATTCAAATGTATATAATTAGATTTTCCCTTGTTAAATCAAAGGCCGAAAATATAAAACCTTTCCACTATTTCATCTAGTTTTTCTACTGATTTCTCCAAGACAGATAACGTGAGTAAAACATCAGCAGCAAATAATTTTTGAATTGAGTTGACCATATACATCTACGCCTGATATATTATAGTTATGGCATACTAATGAGGCAAATAATTCAATTCCTAAGGAAAAAAGGATGGGAGACATCAGACATCCCTGCTTTGTACCTCTGGTTATTTCAATAGCCTGTGAGGTAAATGGCCCAAGTTTTACATAAGCCAAATTGTTTTTATAAATATTCTTTATTAGCGTAATACAATTAGTAGGAAATTCAAACAATTCTAAAGCCTTAAAAAGAAAATCCCAGCTCAAGGCTTTTTTCTATATCCAAAGCTACTATTAGAGCTTCTTGGTTGTTTCTGGTTAGAAAATCTATGAGTGTTAGAATTCTTTGTATATTGTCATACGTGTGTCTTTTATAAATTAATCCCATATGATCCTCATTTGTGTGTGTCAATGATTTTTTAATTCTACCAATATTGACAAAGATTTTATAATCATTAAGTAACTATATATTGGCCTATAAGATTTACACTGTAAAGGGTCTTTGTTTTCTTTTATAATGGGTGTAATTAAGGAGTATTTCCATGAAAGTGGAGTTGTGTTTTGCTCTAGAATTTCATTCAAAGTTTTGTAAAACAATGATATTACTGAAGATGGAACTATCTTACACAATTCACTAATTATTCCATCAATTCCTGGTGTTTTATTACTTCTACTTTCCTTAATTTTTTGAGTAATTCCTTTTAGAGATATTTGTTTTTGAATGTTTAACTTTTCTGGTATTGCCTTTACCATTACTAATTTCAGGTCTAAGTTTGATGTATTACTTATATGCAAAGTATCATTATAACGGTCAGAGAAATAATGTTTAAATGCATCTGGTATATCATTTATATCAGAAACCTTTTTGTTTTTTTCACTTCCTTCATGTATAAAACTTGTAATATTATTTTCAATCGAATGTTTTTTTAATCTTATTGCTAAATTATGCATATGTTTGGGTGATACTGCATAGGAACTACGTTTTAAACTTTCTACAGCTATATTAGTTTTGTGAGTTAGGATTTCATTATATCTTTTAAGTCTTCCAATGCTTTTGTATGAAAATTTTGTGTGTAAGTAGATGAATTAATAGTGAGATCTGTTATTTGTTTTTGGATATTACATAATTCTGATTCCCAATCTTTTAGTTTGTTTTTATACCATAAAAGAATTTTTCCTAGAAAGGCTTTCAAGGTATCCCAAAGATTAATTACATTACTTCAGTAGTGTAGTTTATATCTAAAAAGAATTGTACTTTGGAATCTAACCAAGCTTTAAATTATTTTAATTCTGTAATGTAAGCTGGAATTCTTGACATAAAAATGTATTTCTTATAATTTGTATGTATTTTGAGAATTAATGAATTATGGTCTGAAAAGGGACAAGGGATTATGGAAAATTTTATTTTTGAATTTAGCTCGAGATATGAAGATTTTATCAATTCTTTTATATGTGTCCCAAATCTGTGGTCTTGGTGTGAAAATAATAATGAATTGTTCTCCTTATAACTAAATGCATCAAATCAGATTTAAACTTTCTTCCCATTTTTAAGTAGCTTCCCTATAAAACTTACACGTAAATTTCTTTTGCTTGTGGTCTCTGATTTATCCAATATACAATTAGAGTCACCTCCCAAAATCAAATTTCCTTTATATACTCTAGTTATTAGATCCATGTGTTTTCTTACTGTCCCAACCCAATACTTGGAAACCTATATATATATATATATATATATATATATATATATATATATATATATATATATATTTACTAATGTCCAGAGTCTATTGTTATATTTTGCTACTACTATGGCTAGGAGTCTCCCTTTATCTTCATATCTGTAAATGATTTGAGGCATAGTGAAATTTATTTCCCATAAAATTAAAGTTCCCCTAGTCTTTTTCTTATATGAAGAGTGAGATAAGATCATATATTCATTAGGATTCCAGCTAAAGGTATCATTTGTTTTGAAGTGAGTCTCTTGAAGAAATACTACTTGTACTTTATTAAATTTCTTACATCTTAATGAATTCTTCCCTCATCAGACCCATTATTGAGTACAATGCACCAATTGGAATGTACCTGGCTAGACATCTCCAGCAGCTGGAGAGACCACAGAGGTACCCAACCAAGAGGATTACTGGCCTCAAACAGTTGCCCTATGCAGCACGATTGAAAAAGCCAAGACTGTTCCCTGCTGCATACCGCTTTCTCAGAGGCGATCTCTGTCTAACGTACAGAGCCATGTCCAACCCAGAATTGTTGAACATGCTCCATCTTAGCAAAACCAAATCTACTCAAGCTGCATGCTCTAGGGATATAAACCTCAACACAACAATGAATAGAACATGCTGGAGGGATAGATTCCCTTCGCAGAGACTTCCCTTACTATGGAAAAGGGTCCCGATCTACATAAGACAGAGCCCCTCACTATCACTCTTCAAGAGGAACCTTGATGAGTGGATGGATAACAGAAAGTTCACACCGGGGATTACACCAACAGCACTACTAGATAGGGGCCAAGGGTACTAGCTGCTAGTACAAGGGTCTAGGGAACTACTAAAGGGGCGGTGAATACCGCACAATGTGACTGGGCTAATGTATGCCTTCGAGCAGATAGCCCAGTACCAACCTATGAACCTATAATTAGAACTTTTCCTTGGATTGTTTAGACTGTTAGTGTTTAAGGATAAAACAGTCAAGTCCATTCTCAGTATTTAACTTTACATCACATTTGTTTTGTATTATATTTTGTAATACCACACCCAATGTAAAATGTGTAACTACTGTGTTAATAATTCTCATTGTAGTCAATATTTTAATTTTGGTCAAATAAAATAGAGTTTAGCTCAGGCCAATAAAAAAAGAAAAATAAAAATGCCAAAATTACTTGTATAACAAGTATATAAATGTTTGTAAACCCTCTAATGTTCATGAAGTGAAATACACTTCCAATCTGCTAGATGACAAGAAATCTAACAGTCTGCCTATCATATCTTCCCTCATGAAAAAAGAAAGAAAAAAAAAACGAACCCCTTTCGAGCTCCAGTGCACTTTTTCTCTTATCTTGGAGATTTAACAATATTTATTATTATTTTCTCTATATATCTATTAATAATGAATTAACAATGTATGGAAATGAGTATTGATTTGGTAATACAATTTAATTTTAGATTAGACTTATTTTTCAGAATATAATCATCCTATCATACACTACTTACACATTCATAAAGTAAAATCTCATTTATAACACAGTAAATGTGGCTTAACATTAGTTCTCTTTAGCCTGAGAGTAGTATATATACATATTAACAGTCTCCAATATTCTGATATGATCAATATACTAATGATTGTCAGATAAACACTCTCCTACATACTAAAAATATATTATAACTGAGTGAAGTAGATTTAGAAACGTATCAATAAGTGAAGATAAATACAGACAGGTCTATTCATAACACTTGAATCATACTACAAAAACTATGTAGTCCTTAGAATGAACCCTTAGAGTTGTGTTCACTAGAAATGATAATGTAAATATGTTTGAGTGAACAATACACGTTATAAATCTCTACGTATCACTCACGTTTTCAATTAGAGAAAATGAAAGCATGACCAGATTCAGTTTATGTCCACCCATGAATGTAGTTGTGACAAATTAAAAGAAAAAATGAAGACAGCATTAGACCATAGTGATCACTCATTGATGATGAAACAGAGGCAATTTGCCCTGATAAGTGGCCATGTGGGTGAGCAACTTATAAACTTCTTTACACCAATGCATAGTAATATCAATTCATATTATGAGAATATCACAGAATATTGAACAAAATGCTAGTCAAGGCAGAGCATTACTGAAGCTGTTCTGCACAGCCACAGTTCCTTAGAACCTTTATAATAGAGTGTTTATCAAAGACTATGTCATGCAGCAAGATACAAGAGTAGGCAGACTCCCTTCTTTGTTATTAAATTGTTAAAAGTAATGACACTAAAAAAAATACAAAACCTATTAAGCTGAACAGTGCCTTAAGAAATCTGTCTCATATCTATTTAACTAGTGTTTTACTTGAATTCCCTAACAAAAATTACAATTTACAAATCTGCCTTATTTTACTACTTGAAGCAGTAGCAAAAGCAGACCATGAAGACATTTTCTCATGGGGCCTTTACTTTAAAGAAATAAAGATGAAATTCCAAGGTGAACTCATTTTACCAACCATCTCACAACAGTTGTCAATATTCAATAAAAATATCAGCTGCATAACAGTCAGCTATACAACTAATGTCTGAAGGATTAAAGGTAGTTTATGTTATAAATCCCTGTCTAAACCAGATGTGTAGTATACAGAATATCATTTAGGATTTGCGTTTCTTAGGAACCTAGGTCTGTAAATGTGTAATTCAAACAATTCTTGGTAGAATGAATGACATCTAAACTACGTTAAGCTATTTTATGTGCAATTTTACTATAGGTTTCCCAGTACTTCCCCGTCATCAAGCAACTCCCACAATACATCAACAGGCACTCGCAAGACTGTCTGAGATGCCAGTTTTATGAGTTATAGAACCATGGCTTAAAGTTTTGCTGGGAATAAATTAACTGTTAATCATAGAAAATAAGTACACATGCCCACACAATTTAGTAGTGCAGTTAAACAACTACTTGCATATTGGTGTAAGAATTTTGGCTAATTACCAGCATCTTTGCCACTTTACTGAAAGTTGAACCCCACTTACCAAAGATCAGAAAGCACTAAAGGGTGAGGAGAGTAATCAGTAATTTACTATCTACTGTATTCACTATTTGGTTACTACTTATTCAATTCAATTGAACATGTCTAGGCAGTGTGAGCAGAGGAAAATAACACTGCACAGTACAGGGTTTACTATGTTATCTAATAAAGCAATGTGCACACTACATTCAAATAAGCAGGAGTTATAAGTACAAGGTAATAAGTCCCTTTGTGGCTTCTGAAATTAGATGATTTCTGTTACCAGGTTAATGAAGTATTCAGTATAATATGTCTAAAACCTGTCTTAATTATACTTATTATGTGCACAGAAGTATGTCACAACTACAGCTGTGTGCATCTCTCACATTTTCCTATTTACACTTGCAACGCTGTAACAGATGCTTACAAAACTATCAGACATGTCATTTTACTGGATCACCATAGCATTGTGTATCTTATAGCCTAGGTAGGAATAATTCAGAAGTAAGAAAGGACTGTGTTTACTTCAAGTATAACAATGTAGTCTGTAATGCTTCTATTACTTGGATGTTATTCAATGTTACTGTAAATTCTTTTTTGTGTTACCTACATGAAAAACAGCTACTCTGTTACTGATTTCACACCTATTCTTTTTATTTATTTAAAAGAAGTCAGGGTTTGTAGATTTTAATAATCCAAAGACCATGTTAATGTTAAATAAGCTTAAAATATACTGCTTGTGCAACTGATATCATACTAAAAGCACTACCTTAACAACAGAGAAGCAGGGGATTCCTTAACTGACTATTTCCACCTTAAATCTTTCATAGCAGACAAGGGAAGCTTTAACTAGTGCATATGAATATTTCAAAAAAACAGCACTGTCAGAACCCAGTAACGGAACTCTGTTTATAGTGACTCTGTTTTTTCCACATTTAAAAATATGGATATCTATGTTACTTTTAAAATGGGAATTTGAAGTGTAGTGAAGTCAGTAAGCCACAGTAACTATGATTAAAAATTTTCAATTCCTATGATGCAACAATGAGGTGAACTAAATATACTATTAATAAAAAAGGGAGATGAGAAAAAACATTTGTGTATATGTTGTCTGTTCTTCGTTTACATATAACTAATTATACTAAAGATAACATTTGAATCTGGTTTTCCTCACTGCCTATGAATGAGATGTAACTATGGTGCTGCGGTAGCGTTGTAGCCTCACAGTAAGACGTTGTCCTGTTCGATTCTCAGCTAGAGTGTCTTCTGTGTGGAGACATGCGTGAATGGGTGTACCTTCGTTGAAGGTTGTGTGTCAGGGCCGGCAACTCGGCACGTAAAAATCTACTGCCAATCATTAGCGGACCGGAGTTTCGCTGTAGCGACCCCTAACTGGGAAAAGCCGAAAGACACAACAACAACTCTAAGTAATAAAACCATTTAACATTATCAGACACAATCACTAGACTTGTGACAAGTATGTTGCATAAAGTATAAGTTTAAGGAAAAGTATAAATGTCTCAGAGTATAATAGGCAATATAATAGATAAAATACATGCATTTTGAGGTAAAGTCCAGAAGTCTATATCTTTGCGTATTATTGCAACCAGACTTTTCACGGCAATAACGTTCGCTTCTCGATCATGACATATGCTTGTTAATGTTTTGCAGATTGATTTCAGGAGTGTGATCCAAGAAATGTAAAAAAAAAAAACTACTGTACTTGTTTCTTTATGCACTTTACTGCCAGCATGTTGCTTTTTGCAATTCCGCCCGCTGAAAGTTCCTTTTTTTCGTGGCAGCCAATGCTGTCAAGCAACGATAATAATTTGGGCTGTATTCTTCCTTAACTGCTGCTGTCAGATGAAAGACAGAAGATCTGAGGGTATATAGCTGGGATGATTTCCAGGTCAGTGTTTTCATTTAGCTTGCGTGTGTGTTTTAATGAAATCGTAGTTCTCAAACCCTTGTAGCATCCTAGTTCTGCACAAATAAATATGAATGTATACTATCTGTACTGATGTCACTGTTTTACACACACAGCTCTGTGTACTGAGGGAAACATTTTCAGAACACCTACTTTCCTTTTTGTATATGACACTGTCAGGGTTATGGTCAGTGACTTTCAAGGGAAGCCAGAAGCCTTTGTACTGCCATCGTTCTTTTCAAAATTAACTTGTGGGACGTGACTGTTAAGCTTCTCAGTGTACTATATATATGGCATGCTCATGTTCCCTTGCAGTGCAGTGGCAGTAAGCAAAGATATAAAGAAGCATACTTAAGCAGCGACAGTCTATTTTTCTGACATTTAATTGATAACAGTCCAGAAAAGACGACGTAGTGGTAAAGAAAACACACAAAACTTTTTCACAACGTTTATGAAGATATTTCAGGATCGGACAGCAGCCGCTATTGTCGTGAAAAATCTAGTTGCGATAATATGCAAGTACCCTTTTTCCTTACATCAGAGGGAAGTATTTTTTTCTGGAAATCTTTTCAAGTTGGTGGAAACAGTCCAGACCATCTCTTCAGGAACTGTGATGATATTATTATTCTTGATGAAGGTAGAAGCTGCTTCAATGTTGTTAAAGGTTCTCAAGTCATTTGAATAGAAAATTCTGATTCTAGCAGGATATACCATCTGCACTTTTATTTTATTTTGTTTTGTTTGAGAAGTTTCACTAATGGCCAAGTTTTTTTCCTTGTTTCTAACACTTTTGCAGAATAACCATTGTCAAATCTGATCTGACTCTGTTTTTATGTTATGGGACTTTTTCCTCCAGGCTATTTTTAAAATTAGCTCTTTATCCAAGGAGGACAGGAACTTTGCCACAATTGATCTTGGTGGTGCATTAGGTGAAGAGGGTATAGATTTTCCTATGGCTCTATGAGCTCTTTCTATTCCATTTGATAATCCCTCTTTTAAACCGAGCACTTCAAGAAGCCAGGAATTCAAAACGGTGATGATGTCTTCTCCCTCAGATTTTTCTGGAAGGCCAAATATTCTTATATTAGTTCTCCTCTCCCTGTTCTCTAAATCATCCACTTTATTAAGTAGCCAGTTATTTTGAAGTAAGAATTCTGTCTGATTTTCCTCTTCTTTGAGTCTTCCATCTATGTCATTTAGTGATGTCTCCATATCAAGTCATTTACTTTGTTGTTGCTGTAGTATTTCTTTTAGTACATCTGTTTGCTTTTGGTAGTTTTTCTTGAGACTTTCCAAATTATCAGTGACTCTATCCATTTTCAACGACAGTTCATGTAATGTGGACTACATCAGTTGTACCTCCTTCTTCAGAGTGGTTTCTGAGTGAGAATTCTTTAAACTGGCCATTACCAAATAGCTGTGTTGTTCTCCAGAATATTTTGACAGGAAAAACTCAATATTTCTTGAAATTTGGTACAGTTGTAGTTCTTAAGTTCCTTAACATTTGCTTTTCTATTTGTGGTTAATGAAAATAATTGTTTCCCTGTTTTCAAGTACTGTTTTGTGGAGCTCTAAAAATGCTGCTTATCTGTTTGCCATCTAGGCTCCGCCCCGTAAATGAAGTTTGGCAACAAACTAAGTTGTCCCAGGACATCTTCATAGGGGGATTAGGTTAATATTAGGGGGAGTTAAGTGGGTTGGGGAGGTGAAAGGGTTAAGTGGAGGCAGGGACAGCTGGGAGGAAATGAGATAATGATGGGGAGGGGGCTTAAGAGGTTTAGTCTAGTGTAGTTGGGTTAAGCAATCACATTTTGGCGTGAACTTGCTATAGCAGGTATTCGCCCATGACGACCTGGTGGTTTTATGGAGCAGATAGGCTGTGGATGGTGAGTGGGTGGCATGAGGGCAAGGTAAAGTTTGGTTAAGTAGCTGTGTTCAGTAGAGGTAGTTGGTGCTAAGTTATTTGATTTTAACCCAGCTAGAGTAGTTGTGGGAGTGTGATACTTGAATGGGGAGAATCGTTGGTGGGTGGTTTCATTTGTTCAGACCAGTTTCATTTGATAATATATGGGTATGCAGGTGGTATTGGGGGATTAGATCTGTGCAATTCTCCTTATGTGATATGCTCGGTTCTCTGGGAGGCAGTTGTGTGACAGGCCTCTAAGGATCATGCTGTCCTTCATATTTGTATCCACTGGGTTCATGAGCAAACAGATGGTTGTGTGCTACTAGCAGGTGGATTCCTGGCAGTAGACCATTTATAGGATTACAGTACATTAGCTACTTAATCAGGGGACTAAGTTGCAGTTTGCAATATTATTTACTGTCGAAATCAGAACGGAAGGAATTCATTCTTCCAGTTCTAAAATGTGCGGCAAGAGCCTTGAAGAAGTTGTTAGCTTGGAGGAAATATTTTTTCTAATGAGGCGAAGGTCAATAATATAAGGCGTTTTAGTGTTCTCTGGTAGTGCCTCCAGCTAGCACAACTGGTGCGCTTAGATTTCCTTGGTGAGGAGAGTTTGGCTGGAGGGAGCCGTTATAGTTCCTTTCATGGGTTGCGAGTGCGGTGGGGGAAGTAATTGCTGCTGCACATGCGCGAGTAGCATTGGCCAAAAAAAAAAAGGGATTGGGTCAATTACAGTTGTTTCTTAGTTATCTGCCCTGAGATGGTCCTGCTTTCTTGGTAGCACTTGGAGAACAGCCTTGCGTTTTCACCTCAGCCCAAAAGGTTTTTGCGGGCTTGGAGATCTGTTAGGTACACAGGGCGCATGCATGCTGGATTTTCCACAGCCTCTACTGCTATAAAATTTAGTCACACATACACGAAAAAAAAAAAGCACTTCATGATTATTGGGGAAGTACAGAGGCTGTGGAGACTGGCATGACACACGCACTATGCAAAGCTCATATAAATCTTATCAAATGCAAAAGGGTCAACATCAAATGTCTCATGGCAGAGAAATTGGCTGGCAGACTTGTGAGTTAAAGTATAGCCTGATTGGTTATAGGGCTTGGATGAAGCGTTCTGCGTTCATAAAGAAGACTAGCTTAAAGATGGATGATGGTTGGAGTGAGTGGAAGGAGTGAGCACTGATGCATAAGCCTGTCCCAGCCAGAAAAGTAAAATAAATATCGGAGTTTTCTTTTCCTAAGTTCTTTATAGACACAGCCTTTGAGGCTGTGTTGTTTCCCCATTACTTGTTATGCCTTTTTGAGGGCTTAATCTGGTGGAAGTCTTTTGGGAGGTGGAGGAGACGAGTACATGTGTATGTAGAAAGTTGATAGTCTACAGCTGGTTTATAGAAACAGGAATAGCATAGACATTCTCTACAGATAGGCTGACTCCTATTGAGTATCTTTCCATCTTTTCATGTGAAAATATTTGCTGAACACCAGCTAGTGGGGTTGGCATGGACGGTGGCTGCAGTTGTTGCTGAATTTGGCCTTGTGGTTGTGGTGGCTGGGCACTCGTTGTGGAGGGCTGGGCAGCCTGTTTTCTTTCGGGGTGCATTCCTGGGGGGAGCAAAGTAGAGTGCTTATTGCTGTGGAGAGGGAATATGGTGTAGCCTGGTAAACCCAGCACTGGATTGACACATAGGTTCATATGTTGGTACTGGGCTATCAGCCCTAGGGCCTATACAAGCCTAGCCATAACAATTCCCTGGCTATTTCTTCCCACATTATTTACTTTCCTGGACCCCTGTCTAGCAGGGCGACTGACGTGATCCCTGGGGTGAATTTCCTTTCTCCCATCCAATTGTCAAGGTTCCTCTTGAAGCGGTCCAAAGAGGCACTCTGCTTGTATGGGCAATCTATTCCAGAGTCTGGGGAGTCTCTGGGTCAGGAACCTATCCCTCCAGCATGTTTTGTTCATTGTGATGACAAGGTTTAGATCCCTGGAGCGTGTAGCTCTGAGGGATTGGGATTTCTTTAAGTGTAGCATGTCCAACAGCTCTGGGTTTGACATGGCCTTGTATGTTGAGCAGAGATCGCCTCTGACTAGACGATATGCGACAGAGTATAGCTGGAGTTTAAGGCGGTCAGCGTAGGGCATCTGCTTTAGGCCTGTGATTCTTTTAGTGAGGTATTTCTGAGGCCTTTCCAGTTGTTGCAGATGTCTTGAGAGGTACATACCAAATGGGGTATTGTATTCTATAATGGGTCTAATGAGGGATGAGTACAGTGGGACAATGACCTCTTTTTTTCTGGATGAAAAGCCCTTCGTGATGAGGTGTGCCACATAGAAGGATTTCCTGACTGTTGTGGCGATGTGGTTATCAAAGGTGAGACCACTGTCCACCTGTGTCCCTAAGTCTCTTATCACACTTTCTGTGTTTAGTGTACTGCCACCTATATGGTAATTCATGGATATATGTTTTTTTCCCATAGGGGATAACAATACATTTCTTGGCATTGAGCTTGAGCCCATGGCTCTGGCACCAAGCATCTGTTTCTGTAAGGCCCTTTTGTAGAGTATCCACATCATTTGGGGATTCAACAATGGCTCCCAGTTTGCAGTCATCTGCAAACTTTGTTAGCCAGAGTCCCTTAGTGTTGACCTGTACTTCAGAGAAGTAGATGCCAAACAAGAGCGGCCCCAGGACTGAACCCTGAGGTACTCCACTTGTCACTTGTCTGGAGCTGGATTTTGAGTCGGCTACTTTTACAGTGTGGGTTCTATCAGTAAGCCATTTAGCAACCCATTGGGTGACATAGGGATTAATGCCCAACCTAGTAAGTTTATCTATGATTCCAGAGTGGGGGATGGTGTCAAAGGCCTTGGCAAGGTCTAGATAGGCTGTGTGGACCACCTTACCCTTGTCCATGGCTCTGGAGACTGATTCAAAGAAGTCAATCAGGTTCAGGAGACGAGATCGGCCCTTCACAAACCCAAACTGGGTGGGGTCCAGTGTTTGAAGGTTGCCAATGTCTTTGTTTATAAGTTCCATGATAATACGCTCCATGGCTTTGCAGATAAGGCTTGTCAGACTGATGGGACGGTAGTTTCCGGGATCCAAGGTGGATCCCCTTGTGGATTGGGATAACTGTAGCTCTGCGCCACTCAGTGGGCACGAAACCTGAGGTGAGGCTATGATTAAACATGACACTTAGGTGAGGTGCCAGTTCATATTGTAGTTCATGTAGTACACAGCCTGGGATGTCATCTGGTCCCATGGATGCTGTATTCTTGGCTTTAGAGAGTGCGTTTTGTACCTGTGTGGCCGTTATTACTGGAATTTGGCAATCTTCCGGTATTGAGATGGGCCATTTAGGGGGTGAGAGGGGGGTGAAGTTGGCACTGAATCGAACTGCCAGGATATTGGCAATATCCTTCGGATCAGTATATTTAATGCCATTCTGTTTTAGCTCAGAGCAGATCTGAGCATTGCCATTTAGATTCTTGACATAGTTATAGAATGCTTTGTGGTTGTCTTTGGAATCTTTGGCAATTTTATTTTCGTAACTAGCTTTGGAGGATTTTATGAGGCATCTCAGTTTCTTACTGAGGCTAGTAAGGGAGTTTTTTGCATCCTGGGATTTTCCTCTTTTCTGCAAAAGTTTCTTCCTTTTGTTGTAAAGTTTGTTTATGGCAGGGGACCACCAGATTGGCTTATTTTTTTTGGATGAGAACATTTTGGTTCTATTTGGGATGGCACGAATCATGCATGAGTGGATGTGCTCGTACACTGCCTTAGTGTAGGATTCAGCAGTTGAACTTTCAGTTCCCGTCTGCATGGGTGTCATGAAGTTTGTCACTTCTGACTTGAGTAGCATGAAGTTGGCTTTGGAGAAGTTTTTTATGGTGGTTTCTTTACTGGGGGGTGGGAGTGGGATGTGGATGTTAAGGGTGATTAGCTTATGGTCAGACCTGACTAACGAGGGGGGTGACCATAGGTATGGAGCATTGATTTGCCATGTTGGTAATGACCAAGTCTAGGATATTGGAGCCCCTGGTGGGACTATGGATTAGTTGATCCAGGGCGTTGGAATTTATGAATTCCAAGAACCGCTATGCAAAGGTGTTGGGACATGAGTAGTTTTCCCAGTTAATGGCAGGGTAGTTAAAATCACCCAGTATTAGGGTATTTGGTTCTATCTTAATATTTTCCAGTATGTTTAGAAAGGTGTAGTGAGAATCTTGGGGTATGGTGGGGGATCTGTAGCAAGCCACAATTTGGATTGCAGTCTTACCTAGTGTTAGTTGCACTTGGAGAATTTCAGACACATTGTGTTGGCCAACTAGCCTGGTGGTGTGAATATCCTTGGTGAATATTGACACTCCTCCACCTTTAGTGTTTCGGTCCTGGTTTGGTGGCCGAAAAGTGTGGTAAGAGTTGTAGCCTGGTATTGCAGGGGTGCTCTCTGAAGCCTTGAACCAGGTCTCAGTTACTGCACAGATATCGATGTTCTCCATTTTTTGGAGTGCCTCGAGAGAGTGCATTTTGAGGTTTACACTTCTAGCATTGAGTAGCATTACCTTCAGATTTTGCATGCTTGTACCTGTTACGGTGGTGGTTTTGTCCTTTGAAGTTTGCCTAAAAAAGGCACTATAAGGGTGGCAAGAGCCTTAGCCAGTAACCTGAATCCCAGGGGCGACAGGTGCAGACCATCTCTGCAGTTGGGATGGCGGGGGTGTACCACTACTGGAAACAGCTGTACTTGGAAATGGAGGCAGGGCCTAGGGTGTTAACGAAGCACCATTACTAACTATTTGTAAAGTATTTATGGCCATTTGGAGGCTATTTCTTTCTTTCAAGGGTAATTGTCAACTTGTTAGCAGGTGTTACTTTGCTGCTTAAGTGCATCTGTCGACAGGAACATGCGGAGGGTGCTGGCATGGGGCTGGCAGTTTGTATTGGGGAGCAGAGGCTCTTTGGGGTTTCCATGCGGCCTGGGGTTTCGTGTTGGGTGTTTGTTCTCATCTGATGTTGATGTGTTGCAGTCTCTGTGACCTGGGTTGCACTCTATGTTTTGTATTCATTGGGCCATAGGTCTGGCTTCTTTGTGGTGGTGCATTTCAGAATTGGATGCAGAAGTCTAACACAGAAAGGGGGGGGGGTGTCTCTTACAATTGCCTCTTTGATTTCAACTAAGCCACCAGTGTTTTCCCGAGCTGAGAGTTAGGTTGTCAATAGGTCCCACGGCGCATGCGTGGTATGTCGGAATAAGTTGACCATTGACAGGTTAATTCTCCATTACTCGTAATTATGTTAGTTCATTTTAGAGTGTAAAGAAGCAGAGCGGAGAGTAAGGGTCTCTCTCTCTCTCTCTCTCTCTATATATATATATATATATATATATATATATATACATACACGCCTTGGGACCTATTGACAACCTCTCAGCTCGGGAAAACACTGGTGGTTTAGTTGAAATCAAAGAGGCAATTCTAAGAGACACCCCCCCTCTGTGTTAGACTTCTGCATCCAATTCTGAAATGCACCCGTGAGTGTTTTTCATGTTTGCGTTGCTTTCATTGTGCCCGGTGGGGAATGTGCCTAGACATGTTATGCTTTGGGGGAGTACATGTACAGGAAGCTTATGGAATTACACAAAATATAATCCAGTATTTACTTATTGATTTACTTATTTATTTTATTCATTCATTAATTTGTTGCATTAGTTAGGAGGGTGCTAATGAATGTGGTCTGCAATCGCAAGGTTACCCGGGTTGTGGATATTGACAGGTTCCTTCAGGTGTGTGGTTTAGTTTTAACATACTCGACTGGTTGTTAAAGTTATCTTGGGTAATTGATAGGGTCATTGGAAGCATAGGTTCAGTTATAGCTGCTTTGTCATACATATGAGTGGTGGTGCTACATTCCTTCTTGTGTTGGCAGGATAGGTTGTCCTTGCATACATCTTGGCTTATGTATTTTGGATGATTTACATGTCTTATTTCTTGCAGATGAGGTTTTGGAATGCTGCAGCTGTAATTTGGAATAGGTGGGTATAAAGTGGAGTCTTCTCTTTATTTATCAAAAGGTTTACTTTTCTTTTCTTTGTAGATGGTGTGCCGAGTACCATTTGAGGTGATACACAGTGAATTTGAAGAGGATGGAAGATGCAGTGAATTCAGAGATGATGGAAGCAGTGGCGAGTGAAGAGGTTACACAAGTGGACAACAGTTACTGATGGAAGTAAGTGGATTTCAAGTTGTTGAGTTTTGGTAGAGGATTTTACACTGCTAGTCAGAGGAGGACAGGCATTTTGAGTTTATGACAGCAGGGTTGGTGGGCTTTACAGCTTGTTCTATTAGCTGTTAGTATGTTAGATTAACGCTGAAAGTTGTTCCTGCTTTTGGGCAATTGCATTCAATAGTAAAAGGGCGCACGGCCATTGGCCATAGGTATGGATTTGATGGGGTGGGCAGGGGTCCTGGTCAGTGCCTCCATGTTAGTAATCATGGTATGTGTACACACAGAATTTATTATTGTTTCTTTCTTTGCAGATTGCTGGAGTGCAGAAAGCATCATGTGGTGACTTAAAAAGGGGATTTGGAAGGTGATGTTTCTGACAGGATGGACATTCTTGCCGCTTGAATGTGGAACAAGGAGGGTCTGAGTAATCTTAGTAAGGCATGTTTGAGCTCTTTGTTTAATTAGTGGGAGCTAATTATTGCACTAGTATAGGGAGCAAGCAAGGAAGACTTAGGTAAGGGAGCCAAAGGTGAAAACTGTCGGGGATGGTTTATGGGGAGTGTGGGGATCCCAAGGATGCATAGAGTCATGATGTTCATATGAGCACAGGAACTTATTAGGCTACAGCCCTATAGTTCCTGCAAGCCCGTGAAGTAATCTTGCATTCTTGGAACCTTGGGTTGTCGTATTAACTCATCCAGTGCGAACCATATGTGGGGGAAGGACCAAGGAGGTGCTTGACATGGAGTTTGTTCCTAATGGGTGACATCTTGGGGTGACAAATTTGTCTCTTGAGTAGGTAGTGTTAATGTTATATACCAGGTTAAGGTTTTACAGAATAGCATACGGATCATGTCGCTTGGGGGTTGGTTGAATTTTCTAGATAGGGTTTTAGGAAGCATGGTAGGTAGGTGGCAGTGTTGAGGTAGTTTTAGAAACTGGGGCATTGTTACAGGGGAGTTAGAAGGTTAAGGAAGCCTGGTTGCAGGATAAGGCAGAAGTAGGATACTAGTGGTATAAGTAACAAAGAAAGAGCTTTGGAGTGGAAAGGCTAGGGACAAACCGTGGTAAGAATGGTTTAGTAATGAGTGAACTGGGAGTGTTTATGGCTTGGCACAGAGTATTTTATTGAGGAGCATAGGTGAGATTTCAAGAACTAGGTCAAGGGGTGCTGGATTTCTGCCATCTAAGGTTAGGACATTAAAGTTTTGGAGTTAGACTATTACTTAAGTTAATGGAGTTGTTGCACATACAGAACTGGGTAGTGGGTGGGCTAAGGTGATCTACTACGATTAACAGGATCTTGGGTGTGAGACTTGCTACTAGTTGTTTGACTGGGTGCTGAGTTCAAGGGGTTATAGTTTGTGATTTGTTGAGGTTATAGGCTGTCAATACACTCAGGTTGAGCCATGATTTCAGCTTTGAAGGCAGCGGGCTAAAAGGGTATGTGTTCTCTTGATGTGGATGTTCTGGTGTTACAATGGGGTCGCACTAATCCTACTTTTAGTTTCAATAGGGTTTATTTTCAGCGATGGCATGGCAAAGGGGTTTATGACGGGATTCTAAGGTTCTTTACAGATGATGGGTACACCAAATGATGTAGGAGTGATGTGGGAGTAGGGTTATTTATCAGTGGGGGTAGGAGGAGAAGAGGGATAGGCTTGCCCTCTTCTGTTCCCCCTCTGATATCTGGATGTTCATTTCAAGGATCTGGGGAAAGGAAATTAGTAAGTTGGAGGAAGCTTGCTGAATAGATAACCAAGCCGAGGTAAGGATGGTGCTTATTTGGTATAAGGTAATTCAATGGATGGTGTATGAAGTGAGATGGGACGCTGCTTCATAAGTAAAGTGAGTAGAGGTATGGACGCTGCTTACTGGGGCAGGATGAGTAGGTACGCTGCCTTGATTAACATTATAAGGATGTTATGCAGTGTTTAGAATCAATTATATCATGAATAGTTGCAATTAATAAAGTTGGTGATCAAAGCTATGTTATGGAAATTTAATAAAGGTTGTCAAATGTCATTTGGTGTGATGTGTATTATTGAAGGGGACCAGGACAATTTTTTTTTTCTGGCCAAGAGAATTAAACTTAATAAGGACTTACTGCGTCTAGGCAATTCAGATACTGTGTCATAGCTCAAAAGAATCATTTCCTTGGTTAAAGATATTTTCTCCCCCAATATTGCAGACAGTAATCTATAGGGAACTTTTAAAATATGCCAACTCATTAAACTCCCAAAAAACATGTCCTCAGTCACTTTTGTCTTCCCCATAACACTTCTAACATTTGCTGCCTACGTGAGGAATTTGCCTGAGGTATATCTGGGGGATAAAATGCCCATATAAACATTTCCAAGCAAAAATCCTAAACCTTCTGGACTTTGTTGCACACTTGGTTGCCACACATATGTCCTCCCTTTGTTTCCTTGTACATTGCTTTTCCTATCTCTCTTACTAATCTTTCCCAAAACTCATCTGATTGATTCCTATAGTTATCGTGTAATATTTTATATCCCCTACTAATTATTCTTTTTTAACAGCAGTTCTATTGCAGATTGGACTAAAAACTCAACCAGAGCAGTTTTTTCACTTAGAACTCCCCAATCCGTTTCTCACTGCCTACACTCTGATATCAATGCCTTAACCCACGGGTAAGAATGTAGGCGAGATAGGACTACATAACATACCTTGTTTCCTTTGACAGTTTTCTGCAGTAAATTCTAGCCTCCTCTTTCCAGTTTTCTCTATCCCTACTCTACGTTACTGTTTTTCACTAAAAAAGCTATGTATAGCAATAATTTTAAACATTTCAAATTTGTTATATCTCTATAATCATGAAAAATGTTCAATACATCCCATAACATTGCTAAAATTATATTTCTCTTATCTAATAATTATTCCATAAAGAAATTAACATTGCCTATCAAGTTGCAAAACTATAACAGATGAACTGCGACAAACATCTATAATTTTACTATGTACTGTATATTCATCCCTTAAAATGTTTATACTTTCCCTATGTTAATTTAATAAATATAAATCATTAGACAATAATTTTACACACTGTTTCTTCATATCCCCCATCCCAATCAGTGTACAGTTGTGGAAAGTCCCAACTCCATTGGACAATACTGAGGACACTTCACATTAGGAGCAGTAAGAGTAAAAAGCAAAAGCTGACAGCTGAAATGCAAGCAATGGGGGTTAAAAAAATATTGTGGAACATTACCCCAAAACTAAAGTGGAGATACAGTCAATGATGGCCTCTACCCTTAAGTAGGGAAGGCTTTGTCAACTTATCCTGAGAACTTCATTTCAACAAACAACGTTCTGTCTTTCCCTCTTGTAATCAGATGGTCTCCTGCTCTGCCTGTGACTCATGACTTTTTGGCACTGGAAGCTCTCTACATGTAACTTCTTATGACGTTTTGGCAGTGGAAACGAATACTCATAACAGGGGGAAAAAAAAAAACTGTAAGCCAGAGATTTGGTCCTACTAGCTTCCTGCAGACACAGCTAGACTTGTGAGGAAGTGTCTGTCTAGAGGAAACATCCCTCCTCTATTACCCCCCCACTGCTTAGTATTCTGCTGTTCTAAGAGTAGATATGTATATTTTTATAAACTGTGTGTGTGTGTGTGTGTGTGTGTGTGTGTGTATGTGTGTATATATATTTATACACACACGCACACACAGACACACACACAGAGTTCCCCTGTGCTTTGACAAATGTTGTTTCTTATACAAATCTAGGGGGTGTGGTTTAATGTTGAAGGTACAGACAGCCGAGCAGTGGAAATGTCGATGGTATGCAATGTCAAGACAGTTAAGCAGGATTGGAGGGGTGAGAGTGTTTGTAAGTTAAGGTGAGGGCTGGGGATGAGTGAAATATAGGTATTGTATGTTTGCGGAGTCTGTGTATTTTAGGGTTAGGTTAGGGGATAGATATAGTGATGTTTGTTTGTCCAAGTGCACCTTGTGCAGTGAGTGTTATGGGGAGGTTCTCATGAAGGTAAAGTGAAGGGTTATGACTAAGAGAATGAGTAGCATTAAGGTTTGGGTTAGCACCCATTACTAAGGTGATGCATGGGGGGGGGGGGGCACAGCCCCTGTGCCCTCTTTAGAAATGACTGTGAACCCAAACCCTAACACTGCCCCTTCGCTCAAACCTAACCCTACATCTTACCTTCACAAAAACCTTCCCACAACACTGTCACTACAGATGTATGCATACCAGTATTGATTTTGGGTTAACCTCCTTTATTACAAACTGTATCCTGTTCATTATCAGAGCTCTCATCAGCTTGGTATCCTTGCCACACTTCGAGAGGTTCCTGAATTAATCCTGCTCCATCCTCAGAAGATAAGAGATTTGTTTATTTTTTTTTATTTTTTTGTACTTATAATGCTACTGCTTTATTTTTGCTTTATTTGTTCATGCTTGCACTTTAAATCATTTGAAAAGTCAATAATACTTGAAATTGCCTTGCCAAGTAGTTTAAGTTCTTTTGTAGCAGCATTACACTCAAGCAATCTCATGTGTATTTTTACATTAAGAGGACTGGGATAATCTATCTAGTGGCAGTAGATGGTGGCCTGACCTGTTCTACTTGAGTTGGGAAACATATAAGAAAGCTGTAAGTACAGTCGTTTTATTGTCCAAAGGACTTAGAAGCCAATTTCTTGTGTTTTAAGTACCTGTATAAATTTTGAGCATTTATGCACCATGGTTAGTAATGCCCTGCGTAGACACTGACATCTAGAAACCAAATTTTACCTACAAAACCACCTCAGAAACTGTACCAGTAACTCAGTGAGTGCAGTGCAACTATTCGGCACACTGAGTAGCACACAGCAGCTAGTAGGCGTGTTGAGGAGCACTGCTCCTTAAATTTACTATGACATAGCCCAGCCTAGTCTCCAACTCCGCAAGCACCCTTAGTCTGCCACTAGTAAACTCTTGAGCACTGCATCTTTGCAGCTCAAGCGATAAATGACCTGACATCATAGACATACACTTTTCCAATTTCACTGCAGCCAACTTAGTGGATATAGGTATGTTGAGACACTATAACAACTGTCTAATGTTCATTGACAACCATTTAATCCTCAAAAAAACTCTTGCGCACAAACATTCAATAACTAGCTGGTTATAAGAAACACACACTCTTCACCCACCACACACAGTACACACCCCACACATAGACCTTATGCTGAGGAACTTAAATGTACTCTTCCCAAACCCTAAACACCTCCCACACATTTCACCTGCAAAAATTATCCTATGCAAACCTGAAGGCACTCAACAGAAATCTCAGCCAACATCGCACGTTCAGCCACACTCAGTGGACACTCAACTACCAAACTCATAAGCCAAGAGAATATACTAACAAGACTTTAGCCATAGAGACTCCTTTGTCTGACATATTGATTCCCCACTCATCAAACTAAAAAAGGAGAAAATAACTGTCACAGTTGCCTATCAGGGGCCATGATCTGACAAATTTCATATGCACTGAAGTCACTGCATCAAAGGTACCAGTATGATTCACAGTCCATGTAAGTGTAAATGATCTGAGATGCATCTCCCTAGACTATATGAAGAAAGACATTATGCAGTTCTTGGACTGTGTGTTACAGGTCTGTATGTGCCTAGCACTGAGCAGCATTCTATACCTTCACCAAAAATGATGCCACAATACGAACAGAAGATGACTGACTTTCATAACTGGCTTAGTTTTGGTGTCATTCTACGGGGGACACAATACTTATCAGCATGGGTGGACATGGTTAGCAAACCATGTTACTTTACCAATGATGCTCTGCACCTGTGCCCTCTAGTTTTAAAATATTGGCCAAGTCACTGTCCTCCCATAGAGCCTTTTTTTAAGGAATGCCAACCTGACAAACCTTCCAACACAGCAAAAGCTACTCACGGAAATCTAAAGGGGTCTCTATACAAAGTCAGAAGTCTAAACAAGTAGGTCCACTCTCTTCAAGATCTCCTCATCTTAGAGAATACTTACGACTGTAAAGTTGCTGAGATGTAGTTTAAAGCCTCAGTGAGTACCTCAGCAGTGCAAGGCTTTAGTACCTTCCACACATTTAGACCAGCGACTGCACAGATAGGGACAAAAGGTGGAGGTGTCTCGATCTACAGCAATAACAAGCATGCCTCTTTGTTGGTTAAACAAATAATGCACTGGAGTTCCTCCACGTCCACATTACCTAGACAAGGTCCCATAACATATCCTAGCAAGCTACAGGTCATCCTCCATATTCCACGAAACCGAAAGCTGTTATTTAGACCTTTTGGAGATGCTCAGTATTCAACCAAATACCATTAATTGTCCCTCTATAAACTGGGAGTCCAACACAACCCCAAATTTGAGCAGATATTTAAGCACAAACTTCCTGGACCAGTTAGATTATGTACCTACTACAGGTACAAACATACTGAACTTGGAACTCACAAATATGGAGAAATGCCATTTTAAATGGCCTTTGGCTTACCAAGCTTGCAGATGACTGCAAGCTAGAAGCAATCAAAGAAACACTCCCAAGGTGCAAACATCTTACAAGAAGGTCTAACACAGACAAACGACTGGTGCCAAAGCCACAACTTAAAACTCACCATCAAGAAATGCATAATAGTAGTACCTTTTGGGAGGTCGGCCACCCAGGGAAACTGCATCACTGATGAAACATCTTTAAAAATAGACACAGTAATCAGAGATTTGGGGACTCATGTGGATAGTAACCTGGTTTTCGACCAACATGCATCTAAGGTTGTTAAGAAAATCATTCTATGTCACTCAGCTTATTATAAGTATAGCATCTACATCCAGGGAAATCAACCTTGCCACTGTACTTGGCCACCATCAGACCCATCATTACGTTTCTTACCCCATACTATACATGCCTGACCAGGCACAAGCTACAACTGGAATGTCTACAGAGGTTCCTCAAAAAGAATACAGGACGTAAACACAATGTCCTATGAAGATTGCCTCAAAGCTTATATCTATATTCTGTTTCCTAAAGACTGCTGAGGTGATTTATGCCTGGCCTACAAGGCATCCTTGGATTCCACTCTGATAGACATTTTGCATAGCTGCAAAATTAACTGCACCAGAACTACTAAATGTGGAGATTTAAATTTTCCTTGCAACAAACAGGACAAGTTGGAAGTACACGTATGCATCTCATAGAATCCCCATTCTCTGGAATAGGGTTTCCCATCTATGTGAAACATTGCCCTTCCCTAACCCAATGCAAGACCAACCTGGAACAATGGATAGAAAATTGGAAACCAAGTAGAAAGCACCACAGTCGAGCTGGATATAGGCAACAGTTTATTCAGTTCCAAACACCGAACACAAAGTGAAAAGACCCACACTTAACGCTGTAAAAGTACAACTAACGTTTTCGTCATCAACTTCATCAGATAAATTTCACAATCCCATAATTCCCTTTATAGAGACACACTAATTACAATTAAACCAAATAAATCAATTAATCAATTAATGTAAACAACAGGATGTCATTAAAAACTGTCCTTATATGGTCATGTCAGTGTTATTTTAAAATCCATTTTACTTTAAGTTGATAAAAATCACTTTCATATATTTAAAAAACAGATCATATTCTTAGAATTGATTTTAAAAATATTTTTTTAAATTGTCATAAATAACTTACATTTAAATAAAATTTATTTAAGCTATAAAATTCATTTAAAAATACAAAAGGTGTATACAGAATAAATTTATGTTGTTGTCTTTGACTCCCTCTGGAACTGAATAAACTGTTGCCTATATCCAGCTCGACTGTGGTGCTTTCTACTTGGTTATAAGTTTATTTTAGCACCATTTTATCCTTTTGTGGTGTTTCATAGAAAATTGGAAATTCATCCCTGGTCTGACCTACGCCTCTATTACAGAGCCTTAAAAAATTTGGAGAAATAATCAATTTTCAGCAGGGAATATTACTTCAACATGGGGACTGGAATTTGATTTGCAACAATGAGGCTGCAACTGTGGCGCCTAAAAGGGAAAATTTAACAAAAGAGGGTGGATTGCTGAAGAAATTTATGAAAACACTTAGTATGAAAGAGGTGAATTCAATTAGTAGTACCTATGAGAGTTTACATATTATTCCCCAAGATGAAATAACTGGGCTAGATTAGACCAATTATATTTCAAATAAACGTGCATTTAATTGAGAACTTTGACTAACATCCAAAAACTATTTCAGATCATGCACTAATAATTACTATGATGGAATGAAGTAAAGATAAGACATTGGCGCTTTCTCTTGTACCTGTTAAAAAAGGGTGGAATTTAAGGAATCAGCAGTGGAAATTACTCGAGCTATTAGGGAAGCAAAAATTACTCCAGAAGTTATAGCTACTGAGTATGGAAAAATGAAAGTGGTGTTTAAAAATAGGACAGAAATACAATAAAAAGAGACGTGGTTAAGAAGCAACAAGAATTATTTAGAGGGGCTGGCAAATGTTTAAGTGTTACAGAATAAGGGGAATCTCACAGAACAAAAAGAGACTCAAATGCAGAGCATTAAAGAGAAAATAATGGTGTAGCAGGATAATATGCACGAGTGTGAAGAAATTGCTGTTAAGCAACTCTTTTTTAGATAACTCCAGAGCACAAAAACTTTTGGCATGACTTAGGCAACAGAAATGAGAAAGTGCTGTTGCCAAACTTAGGGAGCCTTTAACAAGAAAAATGAGAAAAGCTCCTTTAGAGGTATTAGACACATTTCGAAAATTTAATGAAACTTTGTATACAGCAGAGAAGTGGGGAAATCAAGAAAAAAGCACAAATGTAAATATTTAAGACTTAAACATGTCAAGGTTAAAGGGAGATGAGGTTCAGCAGTTAACAGTTAAGATAGGAGGAGATGAGATATAAATTGTGATGTATAACCAATCTGCAGAAATCTCCAGGAATAGATGGTATTCTGATGGAAGTCTGGAAGCAAGGGGGGGGGATATGATAGAAGGTTTTATTTAACAGTATTTTAAAAAGAGGGGAGGCACCAACATCCTGGAAAAAAAAGCTGTGGTGGCTTTAATGCATAAAATGGTAAAGAACCATCAGATTTGGTTTCATACAGGTCCATTTAAATTTTAAGCCATGATTATAAAGTATCTATGATGGTTAAAAAAATGGCACAGGTGAAGTCAATATTGTTTGATATGGATCAATGCGGTTTTGTGGAGGGGAGGCAAACATTTGACATTAGAATGATGATCTAGAGGGAAGCAGAATGTAAGAAAATACCGCTGTTGTTGGTGGGTCTTGATGCAGAGAAAACATTTGACAGAATAAGCAAGGATTTTATCAGTAGGGCAATGGAAGCATTTGCATTTCCTGATACAATACGAAAGTTAAATAGAAGGATATATATGACAGGTCTAAGGCAAAAATCAAAGTGGGAGGGTTCCTCTCTGATAAGTTGTGCCTAAACAGAAGCAGCAGGAAGGGGTGTATTCTTTCCCCTTTATCTGCAATACATTTAGAACCATTGGCAAATAAAGTAAGGTTTTCAGAAATTCAAGGGTATAATTGGTATACTGTTCAAGAAAAGTTGACAACTTGCAGATGATATTTTGTACCCAATGGAACTGGAAAAGGACAGCTCCTCAGTGCTGTTGGACATTCTGAGACTGTTCATTTTTTTTTCAGGATATAAAATTAATGAAGATAAAACAAAGACAATAACTGTAAATTATACTACACCTGAACTGATTCAGCTATACCCATATTTAAGGGGACGTGATAAAATTAAGTATTTCGGCATATGGATTAAGAAGGATTATCACATGGCAGCTAAGGATATGTGGGAAGACACTAAACAAAAGATAACATAAAACCTGGAAGCTCTTGCCTATGGATATGGATAGCAATATGCAAGCAGTAAAATGTTTTTATAGTGACACTGGTTTTATACACTGATTAGGCATATGTATATCAATCAGAGAAAACTTGTAGAGTGCAATTAACAAAAAATTAAAAATTTTATCAGGGAGGGGAAGAGGGCAAGAGTCAAGTGAGATAAGTTGATGTGTCCAATACAACAAGGAGCTTTAGGATTACCTGATCTGAAGGGATATTTTAGAGGTACACAGTAAAGGCTCTTACAGATAACACAAGCAGAAAGCTACAACTCAAGTGGAAAGGGATAATGATAAAGTAGGGAGATAATTCAAAAGATAAGGAAAGAGTGGGATTTTGGACACAGATCCTCAAGAAGCATAAGAGTCATACAATGCTGAGGAGTGATAGGCCAGTGAGTTCTCACATGACAGAGCAACACAGATATTACGAGATGAAATTTAAGAGAATGCGGGACAGGAAGATGCTATAGAACTTTCTACAGAATGCCCGCAGAAATGGAAAACAAAAAATGTGCCCTCCGTTTTGAAGAAAATGAGTTGAGAGGAACTGCTTGACTTAATACAGATAGATATATTAAAATCAATGAAAGAAATAGACTACAGAGAGTCAATAAAACCTAAGAAGTCAGAAGTTTGACAAAACAACTGAACACAGAAATTACGACTGTCCACAGAGATCCATGTGATATAACAGAATTAAACAGGATATATTACTGTTCAACCAAATGAATAACTGATAAAGTTCTACCACAAGAACACAGGGTAGTGAGGGAAAGAAAGGAGAGAAACTGAATACCATCATGGAGGTATCAACAGAAAAAAACTATAAAGCAATTAAGACAAGAAGTGTCACTCTTAGAAGAGTATAGAAGTGGGAACAGATCAAAAATACTTAGAAAGATAGACATGATAAAAGCAATGTGCAGTATTAAAACAGATCAGGACCTATCATACACTTCCACAAATAAACTAAAAATCTCAGCACAGGTGGAAAATCTTAGAAGATACGCAGAATATATAAAGGAAAAGTACAAAATAAGCAATTTATTGATGACCCAAAAACGTTTTATAGAGTATTGGGAAAGAAGGTAAAAGGAATTGAAAGACTATCAAAAAAAGAAGAAATATATTTTGGAGAAGTATTGATGAAGATCTTGTGGACCATAAAGATGCTAAATGGATAGTAGCAGTAAAAGGAAGGAAGGAATTTAATGGTACAGGATATGAAATCAGATGAAACAGCAGCCAGAGAGATTGAAACAAAGTTAATAGCCTCTAATTGGAAAACCCCAGGCCCAGATGCACCTGACTTATGGTTAAAGGTATTAACTAACATCTTTGCAAGAAGAATTAGCCATGAATAAGAACTATTTATACGCACCCCAAACAGACACCGACCTGGCTAACAGGAAAAACAATGCTCCTACTTAACAATGAACCTGCAAGCTACTCTAAAAATTATAGACCAATAATTTGCCTTCTGATGATGGATATACTATACACTGGAATTGATGCTGACAGAGTTTATAGTCCTTTAAAAGGCTCAATTATGGCAACAGAATGAAAGGGCAATAAAAGAAAGTCATATGGAACAAAGGATCAATTTGTTGTTAAAGTCATAGTGGAGAACTGTAAAAAGGGGAAGAATTTAAGTATGGCATGGATTGACTAAAAAAAACATTTGATAGTATCCCACATTCATGGATAAAAAAGTGCTTAAAAATGTATAAGATACATCCTTCACAGATCAACTACATTACAGTGACCATAAAACAGTGGCAGACCACTTTGCAATTAAGCCATGACAAAAGACAAATTACTATCCCAGGGATAAAAAAATCAAAGAGGGATATTCCAGGGTAACTCTGTCACTGAAGCTATTCTGTCTTGCCCTTAACCCATTAACCTATCTACTTAACAGCTTAGGCCATGGCTATAATTTGGCTCCTAGAAAACAACAAAGTGTAAAGACTACTCATCGTTTCTTTGTCGATTATTTAAAACTGCATAGCTCATCACATGAGGAACTGAAAGAACAATCACAAGTTGTCAAAACTTTTTCAGATGATATAATAATGTAATTTAGTCTTGATAAATGTGCAAAAGTTACCTTTTAAAGCAGGAAAACTGCAGCACCAAGAAAACATCGGTTTGGGTCAAGAATATAATAAAAATGAACTTGAGCAAGAGGGGGCGTATAAATATTTGGGAATTGATGAAGAATCAACAATAAAACATGAACAAATGCGAATAAAAATTAGTAAGGAATACTTCAGCAGACTTAAATTAATCCTGGAAATGGTACTGACATCTAGGAACAAAATTCCAGCTATAAACCAATTTGCTCTTCCTGTCCTAACTTACCGTTTTGGAGTGGCTGACTGTCCCCAAAACGTGTTGGATAGATTAGACAGGAAAACAAGGAGGATGCTTCATGCTCACCAAATGATTTATAAAAATCAGTGCGTTTCTAGATTATATATTCCCCGTTCCAAAGGAGGGAGGGACCTCCTTGAAACTGATTAAATATATAGATCTGCAATCGTGGGACTGCACACCTATCTGCTGGCCTCACAAGACCCAAACATAGTGAAAGTCCTGAAACATGAGGAGAATAAATCTAAGACAACTTATCTGCTTAATCTAGCAGAAGCATATTGGCGTCAAGCAGGAATGGAAATCAAACCAGTAGTAGATAAAAATCAGGCAGCAACTAAATGTGGCAAAAAAAACAAAACAAAATAAAGAATATAAAGTGAATGACCAGATGAGAAGGCAAGAACTGTGGAAAATGCATAAATATATTTGCAAGTATAGAAAACTTCTGGCAGAACCTCACGTTGATCAGGATCGAATTCAGGAATGGTTAAGAAGAGAATTCAAACCAAGAGATGAAAGGCTAATATTGGTGGCCCAAGATAGTGGGCTACGTACACTCTGGTTTACAAAGTCCATTGAACATGTGGGAGAAACAGACAAATGTAGGTTTTGTAAAACAGAATTGGAAACCAGTTGCACACCTCGTTGCTGGTTGTGACATGCTAATGGCAGAAGGACTGTATACTGAAAGGCATAATAATGTGGCAATACTGTCGCACTGGGGATTGTGCAAACATAGTACTGAAGTGGCTGAAAACACTGGAAACATGAGCCACAAAGCATTGTAGAAAATGATGAAGTTTACATCACATGGGCTCATCCATTACCAACAGTTCAAAAGATAGATGCGAGAAAAACAGATATAGCGGTCCATGAAAAGAAGACAAAAGTAGCATTGTCCTGGTCAAACCCAATGACTACACTGTCTTGCGTAGAGAGAGAGACACAAAGTCATAAAATATCAGGATTTGCAAGCAGAAGCAAGAACAATATGGAAGAAAGATACCCAGACAGTTCCAACAGTAGAGGGAGCAACGTGTCTTATAAAAAATAATCTACAATCATATTTAAATACGTTACCAATACATGTAACCCCATACAAATTGCAGGAGTCGTCATTACTGGGCACAATGCAAGTGTTGCAAAGAGCACTTCTGGCTGACATCCAAGATTGAAATAGTACTAATTTCATGAACTTTAATCATACTTTGACTTAGGAATGGGGTCCATTCCCATCATGGTATTAGAAACCCAAAAGACTTGGAAAAATTAAAAAAGAAACCATATTATATTCATAAAGCAGCAGAAAGTATACCAATAACTAAGCCAACACAGGAATGGAGAAAAGAGATTCTGCTGATAAAGATGACTGCACTTAGGGATACAAAGAATAGACAAGAGGGGGCTGGAATCTACTGGAGGAAGCTGACAAATGAACCAAGGTACTGGGAACAAATAATTAGAGAGAGAAGGCAATAAAATGGGAAGATGCCAAAAAGACACTTGGATTGCAGGCTAGAGATTGCCTTCCCTAACAGGGATTGACATCAGAGTATTGACAGAGAAAGGGAAAGAGGAATCCTAAATAAAAGACCTGCACTGGTTGAGTCTAATTGAATCTAGAAGAGAAGCTGCTGTTAAAAAAGGAATAATTAGTATGGCATATAAAATACTGCATGATAGCTACTGGAATCAATCAAAGGAGGTCAGAAAATATTTGGGAGAGAGATTAGACAAGGAATTCTCAAAGAAACTATGAAAGGACATATGTTTGGCTCACAAATGTGCAATAAAATCTAGAAGATTTAAGATTTCTGCCTGGAAACGTTTGCACAGATACTTTTATACCCCAAATAGACTCCAAAGAATTTTCACAAGTTGATGTCAAATTTTGGAGGTGTAATGGGAAGAAAGAGATACTTGGAAGCATGTGTTCTTGGACTGTAATAGTTGTCAGACTGTAAAAATTCCCTACAGAGTATTCTCTCAGATAGGAAGAAGATTTTTTTTCAGCTGGTATACAGGGTTTGAACTGCCTACACATAGTAAGGCCTTGTTAAGTTTAATTCAGGTGGCTGTCAGAAAAGCAATTACTAAAAAATGGAAATCAAGTCTAAACCAACTACACATGAAATAGTGAATATTTTAAGAGATAAAAGAACAGGAAGTGGAATCTTTAGAAAAGGGAAGGTGTAAATTACATAAAAAATGGAAATTATGGAACTATGCATGCAGATTAAAGTTTCTGAAGAGGAGTGAGATTTAAGGAAAGGTAGGAATTGAGCAATTTAAGTAATGCTAGACTGGTGTTAATTATAATACAAAAATATATGTGATGTACAATGTTTGTAAATGGGAGCATGTTAATATGGTTTGTTTTCTTTTATATAAATGTAGGTTTTCCCTATGTTTTAAGTGACAATTCAATAAAAGTGTTAAAAAATAACTTTTCAGAATCTGATACCTTGTAAAACCTATCAAGTTTGTTTGGGGCAGGTGGCTGAGACTCAGGATTAAGAGAATCACAGCAAAAAGTATCCAATACAGTCTACAAAAAAGTACAGTTGTGTACACTTACCATAAATGTAGATGTTCTGAGTATATTCACTGTTGCAGACATCACATATGGGTTATCCCAGCCAGGGTTTGCCCTCGGCTGGCCCGGATATCAGAGACATAGTATTTCTGCATCGGCTGCTGTCGCTTGACGACGGACGTCAGGTCATGAGTAGTTTAAAATAAGGCAGCCGACGCCATTACATCAGTTTTTCTTGCCCTAACCTGTCAGGAGCCCCCAAGTAGGAGGCCAGGTTCTAGTGGAAGAACCTCACCAGTGGAAAACAAATACCAGTATGTCCCCTTGTAAGGAAAGGAGAACAAGTTAGAATGGCAATAAAAGGAGAGAGAGAAAAAAGGGGGATGGAGGGAGGGAAACCAGGGCTGCAACAGTGAATACACTCGAACATCTATATTTATGGTAAGGGTACACAACTGTACTATGTTCTTTGTGTTTCACTGTTGCAGTCATCGCATTTGGGTTGATTCCCAAAGCTGAGGAAAAGGGTGGATGCAGTCAAGGAAACTAGGGGCTGGCTAGGATGCCCTGCAAGACTGCAGAGGCAAACTCTGCCCTGGATTTGGAGAAGAGAGGCAGGTGGTAATGCTTGGTAAAAGTGTGAATAGATGTCCAGGTGGCAGCCCCCAGGATGCCCCTTGGTGGGGACTCCTCTGAGGAAAGCTGCAGAGGTTGAAGCTGCTCTGGTGGAGTGTGTCCTGACCCGCTTGGGGGGAGGCTTTCCATGCTGTTTGTAGCAGTAATGGATGCAGTGTGCTATCCATTTGGAAATGGTTTGCTTACAGATGGCTTTGCCTTCTGCCCCTGTAGCAAAGCTAACCAGCAATTGATCAGACTTTCTGAAGGATTTAGTCATGTCTAGATAGAATCTGAGCTGTCTGTGCACATCTAGAGTGAAGAATCCTTTCCCCCCTTGTTCTGGGGATTGGGAAAAGGTGGGCAAATGAATGGATTGGTTGAGAGCCACACTGGACACCACCTTGGGCATGAAAAATGGGTTAGTTCTGAGGGATACTCTGTCTGCATGGAAGATGATGAAGGGTTCCACAGCCAGAGTGCTTGCAGCTCAGACTCTCCTGGCTGAAGCGATGGCCAGAAGGAATGCTGTCTTCCAGGAGAGAAATTTAAGATCTGCAGAAGCAGCTGGTTCAAAGGGGGAAAGTGTTAGCTATTCCAATACCAAGTTAAGGTCCCAAGCTGGTGTTGGTGCCCTTCCGGGTGGCCTCAAGTTGCTAGCCCCTCTTAGGAACTGTTTGATCAAAGGGTGTGAGAAAAGGGGCTGCTCAGTGGGAAAATGAACAGAAATAGTAGAGGCATAAATTTTTATAGAGGAAAGAGAGGCCACTGTGTAGTAGGTCAGCCAAGTAAATCCAGGATGAGAGGGAGGGCTGTGCCGTATTGGTTCCCTTAGCCTGGATCCAGGTGCAGAACCTTTTACATTTATCAGCATAAGACTTTCTGGTGCTAAGATGTCTAGCCTCATGGATAACATTCAGAACCTGTTTACTGAGGATGGCAAATTGGTTCGGGTTAGGGAATAAGCCAAGCTGCCAAACTGAATGCCTGCAATTGGAGATGCATGAATTCCCCTTCCCTCTGGGTCAGGTTTGGGATCTGAGGAAGATGCTATGGAAGTGGCGGGGACAGGCTTTGCAGCAAGGGGTACCAATGCTACTGGGGCCAGTCTGGAGCTAAAATAATGGTCCCTGGTTTTTCCTCCCTTATTTTGAGCAGTACCCTGGGTATGAGAGGTAGGGGAGGAAAGGCAAAATTCCAATAGATTGACCCAGGGAAAGGACAGGGCATCCACTTTCCAAGCCATGCAGTGATGCTCTCTGGTGCAAAATTTGCTGAGCTGATGGTTGGTGTGGGAGGCAAAGAGGTCAAACTTCAGGATTCCCCATTTCTGAGTTATTAGGGTGAAGATACTTCTGTTGAGTTGCCACTCGTGTGGGTCCAGAAGATTTTTGCTTAATTGGTCTGACAGAGTTGAGAGAGCCTGATAGGAATTGTGCTAATAAGTGTACTTGCATGGCAGAGGCTGTGTGCCAAAGGGTCATGGCCAACCTGCATAGAGGGTAGGAGTGAGACCCTCCCCGCTTGTTGATGTACCACATCACAGTGCTCTTGTCTGTTTTGATCAGGAGAGCCCCTAGAGAGAGAAGGGGCTTGAAAGCTATCAAGGCGAGCTGCACAGTCATCATCACTTTTTGAGTGATGTGCAGAGGGATTTGCTGTGAGCTCCATTGGCCCTATATGCACCTGCCGGCCAGGTGTGTACCCCAAGCGTAGTCTGATGTGTCTGGGCGGTGGGGGGTTGGGAGAAGGCATTCCCTTGTTGTGGGAGCATGTTGTTGCCCACCAAAGAAAATCTTTTCTGAGGCAAGGAATTATAGGTAGAAGAGTTTCCAGGTCTTGAGAGTTGACACCAAAGGCTATTTAGGTACCACTGAAGTTTCCTCATATGCAGTCTGGCATATGGAATGAGTAGTATGCAAGATGCCTTGAACCCCAGAGCTTGCAGGATCTTCCTTGCAGATAGCTGGGGCCTGGTGGCTAGTTGAGAGAAGTAGGCTGTCAGGAAAATTTGTTTCTCTGGGGTAAGGTATGCCATCTGGGATGCTGTGTCCAGATTTTCTCCCAGGAAGATTATATTTTGGGTGGGCACCTGTTTGGATTTCTTTTCGTTGATCATGTACCCTAGGGAGGTTGGTAGGGTCTTTACAAAGGGCCAGGTGCTTGGGCAGCTTTTCCTGGCTGTCTGTCTGAATAAGGCAGGCATCTAGGTATGGGTAAATCTGAATATTTCTTTGTCTGCAAAAGGCAATGGCTGGAGCCAGGCATTTTGTGAAAACTCTGGGAGCAGTAGATAAGCCAAAGGGAAGCGCAAAGAACTGAAAGTGTAGAGATCCTGCCCTTAAGTGCAGATATTTCCTGCATGATTCCCTGATAGGAATGTAGAGGTAAGCCTCTTTTAGATCCAGGCTGGCTAGCCAAGCATCCTTGGAGAGCATGGGTAGCAGCTGTTGGAGGGTGAGCATTTTGAATTTTGGGATCACCAGGAAGGTGTTTAGAATGGATAGATCGAGGATGGAGTGCCAGGTGCCCTCTTTTCTGGGCACCAGAAAATGTCTGGAGTAGAAAAATTGGCCCATCTGTTCTGCAGGAATGTGCTCTACTGCCCTCATAGAGAGCAAAGAAAGGATTTGCTTTTGAGCCTCTAGCCCACTGATTTGGTGGTAGATCTAGGCACCCTTTTGGGGTTGGAAGGGTGTGGAAGGAAAAGTTGTATCCCCGAGACACAATGCTCAGAACCCAGTGGTCCTTGGTAATGGTGGCCCAGCTGCTACAGTGAAAGGAGAGTTTTCCTCCTAGGGGTAAGTGACGGTGGGCAGAGGGAGGGGGTGAAGGAGGTGAGTCATTGTGAGTTCTTACCATACGGGAGTGGGTTAGAACTCCCTAGTTTTGAACTGGAGATAGTCCACTGCTTAGATCTCTGCATTCCCTGGGGCTGCTGTCGGGGGGGGGGGGTCTGCTTCTATGGGGCCTAGGCTGAGCCAGTTTACGGGGAGCAGGAAAGGACCAGTGTTTGGAGGGACAATGCCTGCTGAACCTACGTGGCTGGACCTGCAAGAAATTCTTAACTGTTTGCACAGATTTTGCCTTTTCTTCCATCTTTTTTACAACCTCTTCTGCCTTCGTGCCAAATAAGTTATCTTTTTGCAAGGGGGCATTCAACAATTTAGATTTGACAAGGTCTGGCAGGGGCTGTTCCTTAAGCCATGCATGCCTTCTAATGACATATCCAGTGATTGCTGCCCTGCACGAAGCTTCTAGGGCATCAAAACCACAGTGCAAGGTGTGTTTAGTTACTTGACTTGCAGAATGCATTAACTCTTGTAAATCTTTAGATTCTGCTCAAGCAGAAAAGGAAGACATTTTTGCTTTAAGGAGTTCCAAGGTATGTTGCTGAAATTTCAGCATATGGAACTGACAATTTAGCGCCCCGATAGCAAGAGTAGTTGAGGTGTATACTTTTTTACCCCATCTGTCCAATGCTCTGGAATCCCTGTCTGAGGGAGTGGGATTCTTAGCAGAGGTTGCTTTAATCTCTTTTGGCCGTTGAGAAAAGACCTCAGGGTCAGCTGTAGGATTTTTAAAAAGATATTTGTGCGAGTCAGGGACTCTATAGTACTGGTCTAGTTTTCTGGGAGCAGGAGGAAGGGTGTCAGGAGTCGAGCTGGATTCGAGGAAAACATCCTCCACAACATCCAGAACTGGGGGGATGGCCAAGGGTCTGTGTTGTGGAAGATCTAGGAATTCCCTGAGCCTCTTTTTAGACAGAGGGTAGCCTTGACTCTCCCATTGGAAATGCTCCTTGAAGTATGCAGAGTTTCCCCAAAGGAAAAATCCTCTGAGGGAGAGGCTGAAGGAATGGAATCTTCTCCATCAGAATCCTCATAAGTGGAGAGGGGTTGCATGTCTTCATATTCAGATGCATCAGATTCATCTGATTCTTGTTCAGACAAAACTACAGGGGACAGATCTCTGGTGGACCTTATGGGCAAGACTATACGCAGATTAAGGGATAAAATAGCAGAACATGTGAGGGCAATCAAACCCAAAAATCAGCACAATGCTCTATACATGCACAATATAACCTATACTAACTTTAACAAGTTTATCTTTTTTCTGATGGACAAGGTGCTACCATGTGAAATGGAAGGGGATGATAAATTAAAAGTAGAAATTTTGGAGATAAAATGGCAAATTAGGCTTGATGCCACATACCCCTACCCCTCAGGCTTGAATGACAACATTGCAGTTTTACCCATTTTAAAAGAAAGGGAAAGGGTTATTTAAATTAATTCATTAACTGCATTTTATTTCTTGACATTTCAATAACACATCTATTACAAATATATAATATATATGTTTTTTAATCATATGGTTACATAAGCTGTAAAAGTATTTTGTGTTTTCTGGAGAAAACTGAAGGTTTTATTTACCTTTATTAACTGCGTGTTTAAAAAAAAAAAAAAAACTAATTCAACGTGACATCACATAAAATGATTGGTTGGTTGGTTTTGCTTACATCACTCTATTTAAACCAAGTTGTTTGTATCCCATGTAACTCTGAGGAAGCCATATTTTAATGGTGAAAGTGCTTAGTTTATGGGACTTGCTGTTTTCTGCTCGTGCCATTTACGTGGAGTTTCTCTGCCTGTTTTGGGTTGGTTTGTTTTTTATTTTTTGTTTACCAGTGTTTTGCTTCGTTTGGAGCTTGTTTTTTTGGTTTCTTGGGTGTGGTTTGTATCCTGGACCTAAGAAACTCGGTAGTTTTAGAAAGAATGGTATTCGCGAAAGAAGATGTTGGTTTGTATCAAGATTTGGTAGTGCGAAGGACTTCCTCGGAAGCCACTGCCTGCTCAGTGGCTCCGGACCCATCCAAAGTACAGACGACCGCAGGAACCTTAGTCAAAGAACAGTTTTGCGGCAAACCGGACTCTGAAAGGGTCTCGGTAGCAGCTTGTGAATCAACAGAAGCAGGCATCAGCGGCTGCAAAAGCGCCTCACTGAGTACCAGAGAACTGACGAATAGCTTAACAGAAGCTTCGTCGGTAGGTTTGGACCTGTGCAGTCTGTCCCTGTCTTTATCTTTACGTGTTTTCAGAAGATCAACTGTCGGATGGCTTACCAAAGCCAAATCGGAATTCAAGGACTGTAAGCAAAAATATCCGGCTACAATAAGGACCCTATGACGGATAGTTCTGGCGTTGAAAAAAATCACAGAAGCAACAATGAGGAACGTTGTGGTCTGGGCCTAACCAAGTGACAAAGTAAGAGTGGAAGTCTCTGTTTGGTATTTGCTTTCTACAGGTGAGAAACTTTTTCTGATATTGGTTAGTGCAAGAAAAAAGGATCCCCAACGGGGTACTTAGCTTTGGAAGACTTCAACTTCAATTCGGTAGACGAAAACTCAGGTAGTGGCTGACCGGCACTCATGCAAACTGCTTCTGCTTCGGGCTGCATGGCAAGAAAGACTGGTGTAATGGCACTGGCTGCCTTGCTTTATACTACCGACGACCTGATGTCAGTCCTCAAGTGACAGCAACTGATGCAGAAATACTAAGTCTCTGGTATTCAGGCCAGCCGAGGGTTACCCTGGCAGGGATAACCCAAATGTGATGACTGCAACAGTGAAACATGAAGAACATCAGGAGAGATGGCAAAAAGTTTAGGCACTCCCATTTAAAAAAGAGAATAGGATTTTTCCTGGATGTCAGGCAACACAGAACCCTCCAACTGAAGAATGTTGCATCATTTGAATGATCGTCTCCAGAGTTCCTCCACAGGCAATTAGGAGACACGGTATCCTCACCATCAGAGGCACAAATCACTGAGGAATGGACTTGGGAAGAAAAGGCCAAGGAGTCATCCCCATCAGATTCAGAATCCTACTCAACTTCATAATCCTGCCTTTGTCTTTTTAGAGGAGGAAGAAAGGAAGGGGGAGCAGGAACATATGTAGGAGGTTTCAAGTCCAAAATGGCTTTGAAATGCCCGTGTAAAATCCTCCCACTCATTCTGACAATCCTTAGATACTCTGAGGGGAAACAATGTTTGTCCTCTGCATCTTTTTAAACTGTGATAACTGCCTGTACAAAACAAGGTGGATCAGAGGGCCTTGACTTACCTCAAAGTAAGATCAAGGAACTGGGAACTTGTTCTCCAAGATCTGAGGTATGCTCTCAAGTCCTTCCAATATAAGCCAAGGTTTCCTCTTCTTACAAAAGCAGTTGACTAGTTGTATGTGATGAACATTCGAGACAGCAGCAACACATCAGCCTGCAGTTAGGTCACAATAAAGGGAGCAGCTAAAGGGCCCGGACAGTCAGAGGTATCATCAAGAGACACATCTGAGATGTCTGGGTCCAAATGAACAGCAGCAATCTCTTTAGTTGTTTAAACTTCTTTGGCATTGGAGGGGTGATGAAAGATGAGGATTCAGACCATTTTACCTTGGCTGAGTTCCTTAAGCTTCTGATTCTCACCCCACATATAGACATATTTCAAAGTTGAACAATGGAAAAAAAGGAAAAACTCCACTGCTGGTAAAAGCTTTTTCAGCATAATTTCTCCCCAAATTGACTTTCACTCAAATGGCATTTTGTCGATCAACTAGCTCCCAGCTACGTAGAGTCTTAGGTACAAATGACTGACAAATACAACAGTCCCTATAGTTATGTTCAGCACCTAAGCAAAAGACACTTTGAATGATGAAATTTACCTCCCATAATCATATTTTCCTCTCTTCAATGATGTGCAGAAAGTTTAAGCACAAATACTAAAGTGGAAGGGTCCCCATCAGGGATACTTATCTGTCCAACAGCAGACGAAAAGGCAAGAATTGCATGGCTGACAAGGAGAAGTTGAAGCGATAGTTCAGTACTCTGGCAGCAAGAAAGTTCTGACATAAAATCACACTTGTATAACCTTTATGCACCTCTTGCCTCCTTCAGGATGAGGTCATATGTCAGAAATATGGAGTGATACGAAGGCACCCAGACTTCGGTTTGCTGGCGGGATATATGGCAATCCTTGGCAGGATAGTCTACTAGTAATACTCCAATACTAATCCAAGAGAGGACATCTGTTGAGTTATTTATTTTTATTTTACATTTGTTGACCAGGTTTGTCCACCTGACCTTTTTTCAGCAAAGGCCTGGGGAGAAAAGCTCCACATGTTCTACAGATTATCATTTACAAAAATAATTAAACAATCAACTGGTTTACAGAAAATATTCAAAGCAACATATACATGAAAAACAAGGATTTACTACAGTAAACTAATCATTATGACTGTCAGATTTAGAATCTAACAAAATTGCCACAGAATGCCTGAGGATGACTAACTTCAGCTTCACTTGCAAATGACCACTTTTGGGGGTGGGGATTGATCCTCAGGGCCTGAATTTAGAACTAAAATTACATCTTCTAGATTCACGGTCATCTAGATTCAAGGTCTTTCCATTAGCATAGACAAAAATGAGCTGATAACAAGTAAGCTCCAGGTCCCAGCTACAAAGAAGGGTATCATGGATATGTCTCACTTGTCACTGTCACTGACAAAGAACAAGGGACTGGATTACAACTTCTTACTAGAGGGCAATAAAACGGACAAGGGAGCAGATATCAATACCCGAGTGCTGGACTATGAAGAAAAGACAGGACTTTAGGCTGGGTTTCCAGGTCTGATAATAAATCTTTACTTGTGATTATGAAACCAGGGATATTAGAATACTAAAAGAAAAGCAAATAAAAAAAAAATCACATGAATCAATATAACCTCCACTTTAACAGAGGCATTCAATTTCTGTAAAAGAACTGCACTCAAGGCACATCCTTATCTAATGCTGAGGAATACTCATAAAGCTGTCTTACCAGCAAATCCAACAAGTCAGCGCCAAAATGGGAAAAGGTCACAAATCCAGAAGATTCAAATTTAAACTTAGGGATCACCAGTAGCCCTGCGGTAGATGACTGCGGTTGCTGTGAATGTCTGTAGGGCAAATGCTTTTAAACAGATGGGACCCTGGTCATGTGGGGCCTCAAACTTTATAGCAACAATATTAAAAAGGGATTCTGTGCTCATCACGAAGCCTGTGCAGAAAATGAAGAATGGTTATAATATGGTTATACAAAGGCTCAGGTTAGGTCCTTGTCAAATTCTGCACATGCTAAAAGCAACCAGTCAAGTTCTGTGACTGACTGCCTCAGACAAAGGACATTACAACACTCCAGAAGTCCAGAAAAAGAGATAAACAAGGGTATGTAAAACTACTGCTTAGTCTTCTTCCTGGACAAGTAACATGTTTCTTTATGGAACATCTACTTCAGAATGAATGGAAACAAACCAGTATCCATGATGTTCCTCACCTAGTGACAAAACCTAATGATGACCCACCCTTGGACCGGAAATAACAGCTGATAATGGAATATCACTCTAATTGTGCACTTTGGGCACAGACTTCACTATACGACCAATAAAAACAGTATGATGGTTAAGGACAGGAATTCTGGATGGCCTTAATGTGGCACTAAAGGCCATATCAACATTATTGAATAGGTTGCGCTAGAGCCTTCTGACAGGCAACAATGATAGCATATCCTCCAAACAGTTCACAACTGAATCTGAGTGTTCTATTCACACCAGAGGAAAGGGGTGGTACTACCTAGATATCATCAGAGTATTTACAGTAAACTCTCAGTTAACTGGCACACACGGAGGTTGGTAGATGCTGGATAACTGTAGTTTCTAGCTGCTTGAGAGTTACTATTAAAAACAGGCCTGATTAATACAGTATCCTATATTATTTGTTTGGTTTAACTAGTTCTGAGGTTGGGGAGAAAGATAATGTATTCCTATCTTCCTTTTTAAAACTCAAACTCTAAAAATGTAAGCTATGTTTCTGTGGGGGAAAAATAAAGTGCAACACATAGGTAGGTACTAGGCTATCAACCCAAGGTCCTAAGTAAGCCTAGCCAACAAGATTCCCTGGCTTACACCACCCAAGAAAGTTAATTTTCCTGAGCTCCTGTTGAGCAGAGCCACAGTAGTGATCCCTAGGGTGTAGTTCCTATTTCCCATCCACTCAAAGATTTTTCTTGGAAGAGTGCTAATGAGGAACTTTGCTTGACATAGATGGGAGGAAGTCTCTGGGACAGGAATTTATCCCTCCAGCATGTCCTGTTTATTGTGGTGACAAGGTTTAGGTCCCTAGAGCATGTAGCTCAGAGGGATTGGGATTTCTTTAGGTGTAGCATGCCCAACAGCTCTGGGTTTAACATAGCTTTATATGTTAGGCAGATATCTCCTCGGAGTAGGCAATATGCTACAGAGTAAAGCTGGGGTTTTTTGAGACAGTGTAGGGCATCTGTTTGAGGCCAGTAATCCTCTTTGTGAGGTACTTCTGTGGCCTTTCCAGCTGCTGCAGATGTCTTGTGAGGTACATTCCAAAAGAGACATTGTACTCTATAATGGGTCTAATGAGTGCTAAGTAGAGGGGAACAATGACCTCTTTTTTCCTGGATGAGAACTCTTTTGTGATGAGGTGTGCCACATAGAAGGATTTCCTGACTACTGTGGTGATATGATTACCAAAGGAGAGACTACTATCCACCTGGGTCCCAAGGTCTCTTATCACACAATCGGCATTAATAGACTGCCGTATATGTGGTAGTTCATGGCTACAGAGTTTTTACCAAATGGGATGACAGTGCCCTTTTTGGCACTGAGCTTGAGGCCATGCCTCTGACACCAGGCATTTATCTCTGTAAGGCCCTTCTGTAGGATGTCCACATCATTTGGGGACTCGACTATGGCTCCTAGTTTGTAGTCATCTGTGAACTTTGTTAGGCAGAGGCCTTCGGTGTTAGCCTGTACTTCAGAGAAGTAGATGCCAAACAGGAGAGGTCCCAGGACTGAACCCTGTGATACTCCACTTCTCATTGGTTTGAAGTCAGATTTGGAGTGTGTAACTTTTACAGTGTGGGTTCTGTCAGTGAGCCAGTTGGCAACCCATCTTGTGCCGTAGGGATTTATACCTAGTTTAGTGAGTTTAGCTATAATTCCAGAATGGGGGATGGTGTCGAAAGCCTTGGTGAGGTCAAGATAGGCTGTGTGAACCACCTTACATGAAAATTGTACTGTATGTCTTCGATATTTTTTTTGCTGGTTGCTTGAGAGTGCCAGTTACTTGAGTTCTAGTTTACTGAGAGTTTACTGTATAGCAGCTGAAACCTCCCCAAAGAACTCAAATCACTATGTGGCAACTTGCATGGAGCCCTGTGAGATCCTACAAGTAAGAGGACAAGCAGAGGACGAATTATCACAGAGACCAACTTCTAAGTATGCCCTCTCAGGTAGGTGGCAAACAAATCAAGGATAGCACCAAAAAACCCACAGTATATATTCAGGCATTCCAAAAGTTAAGACAGTCAAACATGGCAATAAGATCATGGAGCACCAACACACAATAGTATCTCTGATCTTGTGTTACTAGAAAGGCAATGATCACTTAAGTATGCAGTCTCACTACTATGGGCAAGTTCAATACTCAAACTAAAATGGATCCTGGTGTCCATTAAAGCTGTGGACAGAACCAAGCTGTTTACACGCTTATTTCTTTACTACCTTCTAAGTAATGAGAAACATTAGTGAGAGAGGATAACCTTCTAGAACACACAAATCAAAAGAAGAGTTTTTGAGGATTTTTATAAAAGCACGTATTTAAAAGGACAGAAATACAACATTCTTCAAGGAAATCTAGATGAATCTAAAAATAAAAAAGCCTAAAATTTCTATGCAAGACAGTTAGCATTGTTAGCACTGCGCCCAACTCAGATGTAGTGGGACACTGACCTTAAAACATCTGCATTTATTCTGCAAAATTAAGCTTCTCAAACTCATCACAAGTCCACTCTGGTATCACTCTGTCAAGGAGAAACAGAACACCTCTGTGCACTTCTATGAAGAATCAAGTGACTAATTTGTAATACTGTAAAGTAGAGGCCTTTCAAGTGACCAGACAGGCTGGATTTTATAGCCAGATAACCATATGGATGGGCATAGTTGGCTGGTTGTGCCCAGGAGAAAATTTCCTGAATAACATACCTTCTTAAGACATCTGACTGCGACCCAGAAGAATTCAGTGTCAGTCTGTCATCCAGAAGGCAAGTATACCTCCACTGGCACACCACCCTTCAATTAGCCGTGAGAAGAGAACAGAGTCAGGTTGTACCACTGCTTGCTCACAGCTACTGCAGCAGGACGTATAATGAAATGGCCAAAATACTCAAGGACACCACTACAGAACTAATACACTCAGCAACCAACAGCTCTGGATCATCCGCATCAACACTGCCCTTCAAAGAAGGACTGGTCAAGGATAGGAGATAGAAAATGTTAGTAGTATCAGACAAGTTCCTGTACAGGACCAGCTCAACAACACAATGCAGAGGGTCAAAACTGGAGTGGACCAAGTGGTGACCAGGCCAAGTGAATGGTTCCTCTTCCCGGCACAAGATGATCACCTGATGCTGGAACACCACATGTAATTATTCAAAGCTCCTGCCTAGAATCTTTAGGTGGGTCCTCTAGCTAGTCAGTATACTGTGTTGCTTATGATGCAGGCAAACTTCATCAGTGGATCATAGAGTTAAAGCAAAAGTAACACTGACTGACTGACTGTGATCCACTCCTGAAAAAACAAGGCAGCAGCTGTTTTAGTTCTTGCCTATGATGTGATGACTTGTCTATATTTCACAGGTATCAAAAGCAGGAATCTTCCAAATGACAAACACTAGAGGAAATGAAATGCATGAGCAGCCGGGAAAAAAATACAAACTCTCCTTAATATTAATGGGCATTGTTCACAGCCTCAAGGACACATGCCCGCCCATGCATATGGAATTAAGATTTTTAGAAGAGCTACATAATGAATCAAAATACATATATGGCAAAGTATTATATCTGGTTTTAATCAAGTATAATCCATTGTTGTCTTGGATTCCTAGCTACACTGTGGGACTGCAAAAACAATGGACTGCTGCCTCTCCCAAACCAGCAGCTTAATGTAAATTGAAATCAATGTGGAAATGTTAAGTGAATGCATACACTAGCTTCTAGGGAGAAGCTCTGCAACCTTTATAAAAGTACACGTATGCGAGATACTCATAACAGCAGTTAACAGAAATCGCTGTCCCTGCTTTCAATATCTGGATGGATTCCTCAGTCACCCTGATGAACTACCCTGCAGCTGTACTGAAGTCGATGCCTGTATAATGGATTAGTCTGCAGTGCAGTGGAGCAGGCATCAGCTGCTACATGATGTTTGGCAACACAACCCCTTTCCCTATTACTACTACTAACCACAGTTGTTTCATCTCCTTTACCTCAATTAGCTGTAGGAAAAATCTTTCTTTTTCTGTTTTTCAAATACAAGGTCTGTCTCAGTCACTTCACAAACTCAAAGGCAAATGAGAAAGGCATCAATTTTATTTCTGTCTTTTTATTCTCATTTCCTGCCAACCAAACATCACCCTTAAAAAAATCATCAATGAGTAAAGCATAGAAAACAACTCTGTTTAAGATTAAAGTATCAGGTTTTCAACCCATGAGAGACTGATGTCTCAAACTGCCTTGTTGCGGAACTAAAAGGCACTATATGAGAGGAAGAAGCTGAAGTCTTACGGTTAATTTTGCAACGAAACAGAGACAAGTTTGTCAGGGCCAAACTGGAGCTATTATAATAATGTGGGTCTTACCTTCTCTCTGGTCCAGAACCTAAAAGGTCAGCATTAACAAGTGTTTTAAAATAGGTCAAAGCTTGGGTAAGTGTGAATAAGCCACACATGATCTAGGCGGAAAGTAAATTGAACTTGTCCACTGACACAATCCCACTACCCAGTACATGCACTGCCAAGAAGGAAAGGTTCATGACCAGGACAGCTTCCTACACTTTCAAAGTAAACTTTCAAAAGGGGTATGACTGAGTGACTCCTTGCTAATTTTGCTAATTTATGCACTATAACACTATAGAATTGACAGTGTTACATGCAGAACTCTGGGATGCAAACATCTCTTGAAGAGCTAAAAAAAATCACCATCATATCCATTCAAGTTGATAGACATTTTTAAATATGTCAGGGACCAAGAGTCCTAAAGGGAGTACAAGTGTGCTCCCAATCTTGTGTTTGATGCTTACATCAGTAGAAAAGGTTTGTTAACAGAGACCCAGCTATAATTACATATATTCATGAACTACAATCAGAAGGGTCATCAAAGTATGCAATTTCCCATCATCATATAACATTTCCAATTATGTCAAAGTTTCCTCCTTATTGGATTCACTCTTGCTTCTTATCTGTAGCCATACCGCTGACATAAATGGAAGAAGCAAAGAAGAACAGGAATTAGACCTACCTCTACAGTTTGGTAATGTAAAAATCAAAGTCAGGAAATAGAAAGATCACTTGTGGGGGAAAAACTAGATTCCATTTTAAACTAAAGTTTGCAAAGATTCAGAGTTATGGTAGGCTCCTATGCAAAACTACCCCACATGAACTGCTATTAAAAGTGCTGCAGTCCATGCATAAGTTCTGAACACTGACAGCAAAAAACTGGAGAAAAGTTAGGAATGCAGCTCATGAAGGGCTACCATATCAAATCTAGACCTTGATTTGGCATGTATATTTGTAAATTAATGTTTGCGAAAGGTATGGTCAACAGTCTAGATCACAGCAACACAGATCTCCAAAACAGAAACCATTGAAATGGGTGAGAAGGTAGTCATAGCCCTTGATAAATGGACTTTCCCATATAAGCATAGCAGAACAATAAAAGTGACCAACAATGCTGATAAGGAATGTTTAATGAAAGGTTTTCCCTTCCAACCTGAAGCAAAGGAAACAAAGTTGTTCTATGGGAAGGCTAAGTTCTACTAACTTTTAACTTTTTATCTAAATAAATTTCAAGTAGATTGGATAGACCTGGGAAACACACTTGGTTCTAAAAGCTGATTAAGAATAAATTCCAAAACTATCTTGGAAAGAAAACAAGAAATAAAGAAACATGATCCCTATAAATATTTGAATAAGGTTCTCCACACCACAAAACATGCATACAAATGTGACAGGCAGAGGGATGGCCACCAAGAAGAGTTTTCCTGGAAAGATATTTTGGAGAGACAAGAACATAAAAAAGACAGACAGAGAAAAAAGGATAAAAGTGAAGATTCAAGGGTGGGGAAGGTATATGTATAAAGCGCTTTGGATGACATAAGCTCCAGCGCAATGTTTTGCAAATAGACACAGTTCTGACATGTAAAGTAACAGCTGAAATAGCACATATTCAGAGCTTAACTGAAGAGTATCATGGGTGAAAACTGGATAGTATAATAGTCCATTCAAAAGTATACAGACAGGACAGGAAAATAATTAAAATCTTTACCAGAAAATTATTTTCACCTGGCAGTGTATATGGAATTTAGCAAAATCTTTATAGGTTGCAAGAAGGACCCCTAGGTACACTGAAGAAAACCAAGTTCTTCCAAGTCACCATACGTTCAGGATCTAAGCAAGGAGGAATCCATTTGGGCCTCTGAGATCTATATGAACAGCATCAAAGTTGTGCTTAGTTTAGGGGAAGCTATGTACAGATGCTGGACAGCTGACTCAAAATCCAGAGGGGCACAATGAGAATAACCTTTGAATGCTCTTCTCATATGCATCAGAGAAATCACTAGATAAGAGAAAGTGGTGCAAAGGCAAATAAAAACATTCCTCTCCATGAAACAGACAAGATATCTGACCAAAGCCCACCATGATTTGCCCTTTCAAAGCACAGTTGTGGCTTTTTGTTGGCCCTAACTGCTAGCCATCAACTCCTGATCCCCATCATCCAAGGATAAACAAAGGAGCCACCATATCAGTGACCTCCCAAAAGGCTGAACAAAAGGGACATCACATGAGATCGGAGGATCTGGTTGTATGGGTTTAAATGAGTCCTCCTTAACGGCTTACAAAAATGTTTGCAGCAACTGCTTTGTACTGGCCCAGCACATAAATATCTTAAAACCATGGATCCAATGTCTGTCAGACAAAGAAAGATATGGTATCCCTCCCTGCTTGCTAATGTAATGTACTCCACAAATGTTGCCCATGTTGATTAGTAACATTTAACTTAGTCAGTATAAAAAGACTATGGCCCTGCAAATCTTCAGTGGCTCCAGTGGGATGATGTAGCCTCCACCACTGAAATAACTCACTACCATAACCATACCTTCAAAGCCATACCTACATGCAGCATTTTCAATTACAGATCGTGGCTAACATCTCATTTTGCATCCTGGGTAATGACTGCCCTTTTCCTAAATTAAAAAATAAAATACTAATAATAATCTATCAAAACATTTTGAATGCAGCAGAAAATTAATATCTTCATTTATTTACTAGTTTTATTGACCATATTCTTTTAACAAGAATTACAGACCAAATTTAGCTCCAGTCAAGCCAAAATATATCACTAAGATGATTTTTTTTTCTACTTTTTATTTTATTTATGTATTTATTTTACATTTTGGTAAACGAAAAAAAAAAAAGAATACAAAAGCAGTGGTTTCTGATATAAACTAAAAACCAAACAGAAAGGAAAAAAGAAGACATGTCTTACCACAATGTCCTGTGTTGTAGATCTTCATTCATTCATTACTGTTAGAACTTCGGTTCCGTCCTCGGAACCAACACGGACATTACCAAGCTCGCGCCAGCCAAAAACTCTCAGCTAAGACCTACCCATAATGCCCCTCTCATAGTCCCTTCAGATCAAGTTTGTCTGCCCCTAAAGTATAGAAGTAATAAAAGATACAGTAGGAGGCTCTGTCTGATCAAATACCTTAACTAAGGAAATCCTAAAGTCCACCAGGAGTCCAGGCAGGGGGAAGGAGGATGGGAAATAATGAATGACCCCCCCTCTGCCCTGAAAGGGGCGTCTTGCAGAAGAGTTTCCCCCTCTGCCCTGGGGGGATTGCTCACCACAAGTGTCACGAAAAGATCCCTGGGACTTCTTGAACCACAATTTTCCTCCCCTCTGATTCCTGGAATAGGATCTCTAGGGGGTGGAAAAACATATGCCCACACCAGACAAGGTCTTTCTGTCTTTCTCACTTCGTGATAGTGTCTCTCTTACTTTGGGACCAAAAAGGGAAGATTCATCAACAGGCACTTTGATAAAGGAAGATTTAAAGGGGTCTGCGAAATCACAGAAATGCTTGCAAGCATGCCATCTCAGGACGATGCCTGATGCAGCTGCTCGAGCTGGCCCCTCGGTGGTGTGAGAGATCAAGCGCATCGAGGAGTTCGAGATAGATTCCAGGGTAGCCAGTTGGAAGGCGACAGTGTCATGCACCTCATCAGGCAGTAACCCCACCAAAGAGGCAGATATTTCTGAAATTAGGTCCCTTTGAAAGAGAGTAAAGTGTGCCAGACAGTTCAGCGATCAAATGGCAAAGGTTGCTGAAGCATAGGTCTGCTTCCCCAGTCTGTCTTTAACCCGAGACTCCCTGTTCGGGGGATGAACAGTGGAATTATCTTCTGCCAGTTCCCTCTTGGTGGCCGCTGCCACGACCATGGAATCAACTACTAACTGCTTGGACCAATTGGGCTGGTCTTCGGGGGTGGATAAAATTTTGTCTGGCCTCGGGGGGACAGGTTCTATGTTGTCCAGGGCCTTCCAGGCACACTGCACGATCAGTTTAACAACCTCATCCACAGGTGGGGTCACCCAGAAAGTAGATGGCCGAGTACGGAAGGCCTGCAAGAACACGGATTCCTCCGAAGAAAGGTTAGAGGACTTCCAGTCTCCCCTCTGCTTGAGGATCACCGGGGGTGACCGTGGGGACCCTTCTCCCTCATCGCAATCATTGTCCTCAGTGATAGATTCCTCAGGGAAATCAAGGAGCTTCCTCTTGCAACGTTTCTTCCGGGGTGACTCCCCAGTGGGATCTTCTGACAAGGACTCCAGGGAAAGGGTTCCCGTCAAGGGAAGGTCTTGCAGCTCCCGTGCTCGAGATCCCAGAGTAGGGGGTTGGGACAACTGCATGCTAGGGGGGGTTCTGGTGTCGATGCCATTGGTGCCGACTGCAAGCCTGTTGAGGCAAAGACCCTCTCCATCACCTGGAAAGCAGGGCCGCCTGATGAGGGATGGGAGCCCAGAACAGAGAACGACAACCTCGGAACTGTGGTCACACCCCGCCCTGAGGAGCCTGCCTCCAGGTGAGGAGTTCCGAGAGGACCGGTAGCTGCCTGTGGAGCCGTGGCCATAGACGGTGCCAGTGAAAAAATAGGCGCCGAACTAGAAACCACGGTACTGACAGCCCAATCACTGCTCTGAGAGTGCACCAGTACCAACACAGCCATTACGCCAACAGTAATCGGTACAGACAGGGGAACTTACACAGTCGGAGCAGGGAGCGTATGCACCGGGGTGGTCATCGGTATCAAAGTCTCCATGGCCTGGGAAGAGGCCGGAAGAGGATATACTGGTGAATATGCCATGAAAGCTTCCGTTCCAAGAGGTAAGGAAGACCTAGCAGGGGTGGGCAATCCTCTAGCTGCAAGAAGCTGGTCCACAACCCTCACTACATCTTGTTCTGAAAGGCCAGTGGTGGATCTGAAGGTGGCTGCTGAAGGAGAGTCAGGTCTCTCGAGAAAGGGACTAAATTGGTGTCGCAAAAAGGGATCATAAGTGGGAGAATATCTGGTTCCGGTAAGGTGTTCAACCCTCGGAACCAACGGAGTCATTGTCTGTGGAGCCATATAAGATATCGGCACCATGGCCGGGGATGGTGCTGATGTGGGTAAGGTAGTCAAAGCCGGTGTCACGACCATGGACAGCACCCAGGAGGATGGTGGCGAAGCTGGTACAGTAACAGGAGTCAAAATTAGGGGAGGCACCAAGGGGGAAGACAGAGCCTGGTGTCGAAGTTGTATGCGCCGAAGGTGCGGGAGAAGCTCGGTGTCAACTCTGTTCCGACGAGGACGGAGATGTAGGAACTGAGTGACATAGTTTCTCTTTATGTTTTTTAGTCTTAGAGAGAGCCTCAGAGAAGTGAGTTTTCATCATACCCTTCAAAATCAACTTGCTCTTACGCTCAGCCAAAGTCTGATTGCTGAAGCTGGAACAGATAATCACACAAAGCATTAATGTGGTCAATGCCCAAACAATAAACACACCGAGCGTGACAGTCTGAGTTGGACATCTTACATCTGCACTTATCACACTGTTTAAAACCCAATTTAGCTTTTTCAGACACAATAAAAAACACCACACTAGTCCTAGTGGCAAGATAAATAGCCAAAAACAACAACGGTAACTTAAAGAGAAGAGGGTTTTTTTTATCCAGATAGACAGGAAAGTGAAGAGGATCAACAATGGTACTTAGAAATACCACAAGTGGTACGAAAGAGGGCCTACCAAAGGTAGGGAAGAGGGACAGTACCAACAATGGTATAAAAAAAACTACCAAAGGTAGGGGGTAGGAAATAGAAGTAAACGAGTTTACAGACGAAAGATGAAGTTTGTTGAAGACTCACTAAAACGGAAGGTAGTGATAGAAATTAGCACAAAAAACACTACACTTAGTTTGAGAGAAAAGGTTTGGCACGTCTGACGAGGAACTCCGCAAACGAGATCTGAAGAAGACTGGCACGAGCTTGATAATGGCTGTGTCAGTTCTGAGGACGGAACCGAAGTCCTAACAGTAAGGAATGGATAAAGATTTACAACAATCAGACATACAAATATGATCAGCAAACAGTACAAGGTCAGATATGGATAGACATGTATCTGGTACTAAAACGTACTATAGCTTTAGAAATAATGTGTGGCTTTACTGCCATTGCTTATATTCTGAAGATCACAAACCAAATAATTTCAAAATTCATCCAGTTTTTCAGATAAAATATAGATGTTTATATATGCTATTTCAGAGTTGCAAGTTAAAAGTCTATATTCCAATTCTATCCTATAGTACCATCTGAGGATAGAACGTACTTACCAAGTAAACATTTTAGCAAGGAGGGCAACATACAAGGCATTACATGTTGCAGCAGATCGACAGTGTCTTTCAAAGGTTTTCTCCTAGAGAAATAATAAAATTCTGATTCAACACAACAGAAATAAATCTCACAGAAACTGCAGTTTTATTTCAGTGAAGTATATCTCCATAAAGACACTTTTATATCACAAAATTGTCTAAGCGTTTCTCTTATGAGAGAGAATTCCTTTCCTACTACTTATGCTCACAAAAAATATTCAAAAACTCAAGTGTATCAGTGTGCATGGATATATATCTCTATATGTAACCACTACTAAATACCAAACACTCACTCTACCAACACCCAATATCCTGAGACCAAACACCGAAACACTACAATACCGAAAAACCAAAACTGTGAAATTCAAACTACCGAAAACTACACACAACATACACCACCGATACATATACACACCTTCCCCAAAACACAAACCTAACCTACAGACAAGCAGTGGGGCAAGCCCCCCTGCATCCCATGTGGGGGGGCTGCGCCCCCCCCTCCACACCCCCTACTTAAATATTCTAACTCCAAGGTCGCACTACCCAAACACATGAATACACAACCACATGCCTACATCCTCCTTGCACACACACGTATCACACACACAACACACGCTTGCACATTAAACCTCCAACCAACACAGTTGAACAGAAATACTTACCTGCCCTTCCACCATACCGCAACACCAGAAGCACGAATTTCAAATGCCCGACAGTAGGGATTTTGAAATTCGTGCTTCTGGTCTTTCAGTAGTTTGGGGTTTCAGCTATATGGTATCAAAAGTTTGAAATTCGGTATTTCAAACTTTCGAGATTATGTAGTGTTCCCATATATATATATATATATATATATATATATATATATATATATATATATATATATGTGTGTGTATATGTATGTGTGTGTGTGTATATATATATATATATATATATATATATATATATGTATATACACACACACACACACATACATATACACACACATATATATATATATATATATATATATATATATATATAATATATATATTATATACACACACATTTTCACTGAAACAGGTTATAAGACAATGACAAGAACCAATTTCTGTTGCTGACTGGGTTAATATTACCAAGACAAGGTAGCAATGAATTAATGGACGTCACTAATTTAGTCTGGCAGTTGGCACCGAAGATTAAGGAGCTGTTAACAAGGTGTCTGTGGTCCAAGGTCTGATTCCTTCAACCTCCATTTCCAAACTATGCAATTCTGAGCAAGTCACTTTAATGAGGGAGGGCACCTAGGCTGAGACTGAAAAAGGTCAGTGCACCACCCAGTATGGGTTGGAGACAGTGGCATTAACAAAAAGACAGGAGTTTTGAGCTGGTTGTGGCAGAATTAAAGATGTTAAGATTTGCACTGGGTGTGACGAGGGTGGACAGGATTAGGAATAAGTATATTAGAGGGTCAGCTCAGGTTGGAAGGTTTGGAGACAAAGCCAGAGAGGCACGATTACGTTGGTTTGGACATGTGCTGAGGAGGGATGCTGAGTATATTGGGAAAAAGATGCTAAGGATGAAGCTACCAGGTAACAGGAAAAGAGGAAGGCCTAAGATAAAGTTTATGGATGTGGTGAGAGGACATGCAGATGGTTGATGTGACAGAGCAAGATACAGAGGACAGGAAGAAATGGAAACAGGTAATCTGTTGTGGTGACCCCTAACGGGAATCGGCCGAAAGAAGATGATGATGATGATGATGATTAAATTTAACTGCAGCACTTTTTTTCTCTCTCTTTGGCTAGAGATCCAAAGTTAGCTATAATTCTCATTGGAACAAAATAACATATTTTTTTCTTTATCTACTTCAAATATAACAAGTTTGAATTAACCAAATAACATACAATTCCATTTGGTGCAGAGGGTTAATGCTGTGAAATGAATTCTTGTGGTTAAGGGTTCAGTTCCCTCAGTCTTCATCTGCCTTCTGTGTCTCCTTGATCAAGTCATTTAACTAGACAATGCTTGGAGGCAACTAGGAATTTGGGAGGGGCTCAACACTCCTCTAGGCTGCAAGCAGAGTGACTACTTTTGAACTGGTTCACAGACAGTGGCACCTGTTGGATGCAGGTTTTCTAAACCAATTTTCTGTTCACTCAAACCTTCCCAAGACATTACACAAGGTACCCTGCATTTCCACAAAAATAATTACTGCTGCTCATTCTGAAAAAGAGATACCTGCTTTTGATATATACACACTTGGGCAAGATATGAGCACATGCATGTCATTACTATCCTACTCGGTTCCCAAGTCTTTTACATTTCTAATACCATGATGGGAATGGAATCCATTCCAAAGTCAAGGTATGATTAAAGTTCATGAAATTAGTACTGTTTCACCCTTTTGATGTTAGCCAAAAGTGCTCTTCGCAGCACCTGCAATGTTTGCAGAAATGAATCATTCTACAATTTATACAGCATTACATGTATCAGTAGTAATTTAAATATGACTGTAAATTCTTTTGTTTTATGAGACCCATTGTTGTGCCCACATGTACACTGGAATTTGTAAACCAACATGTACACAGTCTACTATTCTGGGCTGCCAATATTTACCTTTGTGCTTAAATTCACCTCTCCTTAACCATTCCTGTGTCAAATGTCCAGTGGCACACGCTAAGCTATTGGGAATAACTATAGACTCCCACCTAAAATTTGAGAGTCATCTCAACTTAACTATTAAAAAAGTACATGCCAAACTGGGGTCACTCTACCGTATCAAACCATTTCTTACCAACAACACAAGATCAGCCATTGCTCTCTCCCAACTTCTATCCACCCTACTCTATGCATCTCCCATTCTGACTAATCTCAACAAAACTGAACTAAACAAAATGGAAGCCTGTTTGAACAGAATTGCCCGCTTTGCTGCAAATTGTTCATAAAGAACTCATCACTGTACTGTTTTGAGACAGCTCCACTGGCTTGAACTGCCCAACCTCCTAACCTACAATCAGCTCTGCTTCTGTCATTCTATTACCTCCTCAATAAGTGTCCTGCCCTCAAAAACCTAGTACATCATCACTCGGCCAAAAGGCCTCTTAGATCATCAAGCAAACTACTACTAGAAGTCACCAACAGCTACAATAACTTTGGAGATGCACTATATAGTAGTTCAGTGGCTAAAAATGGAACTCTGTCCCTACTAGCATTCAAAACACATCATCCAAAGCCTCCTTTAAAGACCTCATTAGGCAACATCTCAAGCAAAGTTGGCAGTGCCATGATTGCTCCCCAGGCTAGTGAAAGCGGATAACATATATACATACTAAATCTAGAGCACTTGATAATAGTTTTCAATCTTACTCACAAACACTAGCTAATCTACAATGTACGTACTGTACCTGTGTACTATGTATGTATTCTACCTATGTTCCAAATTTCAGCTATACACCACAAATATATTAATTACCTTTATATTTTTAAAATTAATATTTTTTTGTTTGTTCTCTCCACTGTAACTGTTTATGTGCCGCATACCACTGTAAAAACATGTCTCTTGTAATTTGTGTGTATACTGATCATGTCTAAATAACTAAATGTGTGTAATTTTTCTTTGTGGAGCTTTTCTCCCCGGGCCTCTGCTGAAAAAGGGCCTTTTCGGCTCAGTCAGACACCCCTGGTTAACAAATGTAAAATAAAATAAATAAATGCTGATAAACATGAGGCTGTTTCAAGAGTTTTCTACACTTGGTACTACATTTATGGCTTTTCCACGTCTTTCCTTCTCATGTTATTTCTTTTATTTTTCTGGCACATTCAGTTGCTGTCTGATATTTTTAAACTTCTGGTTTGATTTCCATTCCCACTTGACAGTAAATTAATCTGCTAAACTAAGCAGATATTTCAACTTAGACTTCACATGTTTTAAAACTTTCACTGTGTTTGAATCTGAAGATATCATCAGACATGTATGCAGTCCAATGATTGCAGATCTATACATATAGTCAATTTCAAAGAGGTCCATACCTCCTTCAGAGTGAAGGACTTGATATATAAAAATCAACATATGCCAAGATTATCATTTGATAAGTGTGAAGTGCTTTTCTGTCCAACTGATCCAATACCTTTTGGGGTCAGTCAATCAAACAAAACTAAGTTAAAACAGGAAGAGCAAATTGGTTTACAGCTTGAACTTTATTCCTAGATGTCAGAACTGTTTTCAATTATTAGTTTTTTTTAGCCTTCTGAAGTACTGCTTACTGACTTTTATTCACATTTCTTCATGTTTTTTGCCGATCCTTCAACAATTCCCAAATATTTGTACACTCCTTCCTGCTCAAGTCCCTTTATATCACATTCCTGTCCTAGACTGATATTTTCTTGGTACTGCAACTTTCCTGCTTTAAATGTTCCTTTTGCACATTTATCAAGTCCAAATGTTATATCATAAGAAAGTTTTGCCAACTGCAGTTGTGCTTTCAACAACTCTTCTGATGAACTATACAGTTTTACGTCATCCACAAAAAGTAGACTAAAAAAAAATCTGTTGGCATCTATTCCAGTATATAGTTTACACATAGGTGGGAAGCAAGGTATTCTTCATTTTTAGGATTGCTTACAGGTTCATTCTTAAGTAGAAGCATTGTTTTTCCTGTGGTTAACCAGGATGGTGTCTGTTAGGGATGCGCATGTAAGCAGTTCTTACTGAAGGGTAAATCTTTATGTAAATATGTTAATATTTTTAGCCAGAAGTTAGGTACTACATATGGGTCTGGGGTTTTCCAATTAAGAGCTTTTCTTAATTTTGTTTTAAATTATCTGGTCATTACTTCATCCCATTTCATATTTTGTACATTTGAACTTATTACTGTTTCTTTTATTTCTTCTATCCATTCAGCATCTTTGTTATGTTCCACAAGCGCTTCATAAACATTTCTCTAAAATGTGTCTATTTCTGCTTTTTTTGGTGGTGTTTCTATTCCTTTTGCCTTGTTTTCAAATTCTCTATAAAACTTTTTGGGTCATCAACAAATTGCCTATTTTGTACTTTTCCTTTACACATATCTGCCTGTGCCGATATCTTTAGTTTATTTGCAACAGTGTATGATAGAGCCTGGTCTGTTCTGATACTGCACATTGCTTTCATCACATCTATCCAAGTATTTTTGTTGATCTGTTCCCTCTAATATACTATTCTAACAGTGACACTTCTTGACTTATAATATTTTCTCTATTCAATGCTTCCATGGTGGCATTTTATTTCTTCCCTTCCTTTCCCTTACTGCTCTGCATCTTTGTGGCAAAACTTTATCTGTTATTAATTTAGCTACACAGTAACTTATCCTAGTTATTTCTGTTATAGCACATGAATTTCTGTTAAGTCAATTACTGTGTGTTCATCTGTTTTATTAGACTTACTTTCTGTAATCTTTTTCTTTCAATCTTAATATGTCTATCCACCCCTACTAAATCAAGCAACTCTTTCCTTAGATCATTTTCTTCTAAACTGAGGGCACGTACTTTGCTCTCCGTTTCCTGTAGGCATTCTACAGAAAGTCCAGAACATCCTCCTGTGACATATTCTCTTCAGCTGCATCTCCACAATGCTGACTGCATCAGAGTTGTTACTGTTTCCTGCTCATTCCCCTGCTGTGCAACTCCAACTGAACTTCTGTACTGATTACCTACTGAAGGCTCCACAGCATCTTCATGTGGCAAGTGATCAGATGTTTCCCACTCCACTGGTTCCTCTTTAATCAGGGGAATCTCATTGTTCTATCATGAGGTGACGTTACCAGAGTTGGATTTTCTATATTAAATCCTTCACTTTACAGGTAATCCGCAACTTCAGTTTCTAGTCTTTAACTTTTCCATTACTAATCCTCTCTTCTAGTTTCCCCCATTTGTTTTCTTATGTTTTATTGTGAAATTTTCCATCTATGGATGCCTTTTTGCCTGCATTTCTCTTCAAATATCTTTGGTGCTGGCTTTTTTTGTTTATTGGTTTTGCTTTCTCCATCAGTTTTTATTTGTCTAACTTCCACCTTACTAATCCTTCTGTTCTGCATTCCCCTTTGTGATCTTATTTTTGTATTGTGAAATTGTACACATTTGGGTGCCTTTGGCTGTACTCTTCAAATATCTTTTGAGCTGCTTTTTTTAGTGTGGCCACCATCTTTGCATAAATATTGTACCATATCAAATAAATCTCTTTTTCTCATGTCCATGTTTCTTTTTTATAACTTTCAAAAATATCTAGGCTTTGTTAAACTGTAGCAAACTGCTTGGTACAAATTTAGCAAGATGTTACTACAGTTTATACCCGGCTCTGATCACTACAGTCTACTTCGGCCGTGACAATGTCAGCAGATACAAACTTACTTGAGTGCACAATATATGGATTCTGTAGAAGAAAACAAAGGGAGTACAAAAAAGGTTTAACAAGTTACTTTGAATGTATCAATGCTGGGGACACAAAAGCGTTTCCAATTGGAACACCCAGAAAAAATTCAAGAGCAGAGTGCTGCACGTGGAAGATCTTTACAAAGGCAACACCCAAATGGGAACAAATGCAAGAACGAGAGCCCATTGAGCCAGGACAAATTAAGCCGCAGATAATTCAAGGTACTGTAAACCTCTCTGGTACCGTGCTTACAGCACCATCTCTATCTTTATTACAGAAAGGATTAAACTTTATTCCCTATGCAGCAGATGACATCGTTGCTGCACTTACTGACTCAATTTGTGAGAACTGTGAATTTAAAAATATTGTTTAAAGGGAATTTACTAGAATCTGATATACAGAGCAAGAGAAGGAGTACTTTTATACCATTGAGTACACCTGTTCTAACAGCTTTTCACGATGTATGTGAGGTAGACTTAAGAAAGTTCTATGCAACTAGACATGTACATAAAAAATTCAATTTAACTTATGAAGAATCCTTTGCTTTGAAAGCATTGGCTAAGAATAGTAACATTGTTATAAAGCAGGCCAATAAAGGAGGTTCGGTGGTTATCATGGATCGCGTTAATTATATACGCTCCATGGAACTGCTATTGGGGGAAGGGAACACTTTTAAACGCATTACAATGTTTAATGTTAAAAGATACATTAGTGAAGTAAACATGCTGATTTTTGAATTACAACTATGTGGAGACATAGATTTGTCCCTATTTAATTACTTCACTGTACCATGTCCCATCACCCCGCAGTTATATGGACTTCCCAAAATACATAAATCACTGGAAAACCCACCGATGAGACCTACAGTGTCCGGAAAGGGCTGGATAACCGAGCCTATCTCGTAATACCTACAAAGGAAACTAAGTCAGTTTTTGCCAGATTGTCCTAATATTCTGAAGGACACCACTGATTTTATCCTGAAACTACGACATTGGTATGATACCTTAGACATAGGAGCTTTACAGTGTAAGGACTATCTTTTTGTAACGTTGGATATAACTTCATTGTCTGTGGTAATTCCTAATGAGGATGGTATAGAAGCTATTAGGGAATTCTTGGAGTACAAGGGAACTATGTCCGCTAAAGAAATAGAAACTATATGCTCTTTGTTAGAAATTGCCCTGACCAGGAATGTTTTTTTTTTGTTTAATGATGAATTTTATCTGCAGTTATCTGGGGTGGCAATGGGCACATCAGTGGCCAACACGTACGCAAATTTAGTACTGCATCAATGGGAGCAGAACTATGTCTGCAGTAACTTTAATGTGTTAAATCAGAATGTTTGCTTGTACCAACGTTTTGTTGACGACTGTTTTATTGTATGGAAAGGTACTAGCCTAGAACTACATGAATATGTAGAGTATTTAAATAATACTACGACTTTTTTGAAGTTCAACATGCAATATTCTGCTAGTAATGTTACATTTTTGGACCTAAACTTAGATATTAAGGATGGTGTAATTGAAACCAGCATTCACAAGAAAGAGATACATGCTGAAAGATATTTGAACAGATGCAGTATGCATGCGCCTCATGTTTTCAGAGGGGTTATGTTAGCACAGTTTAGAAAGGCAAGTAAACTGAACACTGATGACTCCTTTTTTCTTTGACAACTGGAAGACATGAAAGCTGAATTTATGTCAAGTGGATATGATTATACATAAATGTTAGAACTAAGTAACAAGGTTATATCAGAAAGGGGAACGACTGCTAAACCCATTTTTAAGGTGGGAATTGAAGATAAAGTATCTACTGAAATTTGTAAACCCAGTTTGGAGAAAATTAGATACACCGTGACTTTTAATATGAAGCAATCCAAAACAGCACGCCTCGCATGTACGGCATGCACGGCCAACCAAACTTGAAAAAACACCAAAGGCCAGCATGTATAGTTCCACATTTATTTGGGTATAAAAAGAGAAAAGGACACGTTAATGCCCCAAACGTTAATACTGTTCACTCAGACTAGTTTCGGCAACCGCCTTCTTCAGTAAGAAATAGCAAGACATTTCACCAGCAACCCAGTCATACATTTGTATAAACCCCCAGCCAATAAGAATTGAGGTATATCCCATACATATACATAAAACATGAGTAGGCTGTCAGGCTGTGAATTACATATACATAGCCACAGCAGTATAAAACATATGTCTTCATCTCTACATGTTAATAATATATAAACATGAGAATGACCAAATACTGATACAAATAAAAGTAACCACTTATCAAGGTATACAATATCAGCATAAAAGGAATACATTCTTAGAGAATACAGTTGAAATATAACAACCATACAGAATATAAGGAGACAAAAATTAAATTCAAAAAATGCTGCATCAAAAGTGTGCAGAAATGAAAAAATCATAACAATAGAAATATGCTTATCCTAAATGAATAAAGAGTGGATGTCCTTAAGGAGAAATATGTTTGCTAATCATAGATGGTCATTGAGACCTGGTGGAAATAATGCTCCAAGATGTATAATCCAGTATTTTTCTTTATGACTAAGTATACTTTGCCATCCTTGTTGGTTATGTCTATTACCAGTGATTTTATCTATGATAGTGAACATAAATTTGGCAGAGGGGTGTTTAACAGTATGTTGGTATAAAGCATTGGTCAATTTTTTATTGCGAATATCACTTCGATGTTCACCAATCCTAATTCTTAATGATCGTGAAGTTTTGCCCACATAAAATGAACTGCACTGACAGGTGGCCAAATATATTACCCAACTAGTTGAACAATTGCCAAAGATTCTAACATCATACACCTTGCCAGTGTTTGAACTGGTGAATTGTTTGAGCTTATTCACTTGGGTACATGAAGTGCAGTGTCCACATGGGAAGTTCCCAAAAGTTCATCCCCTGTTATGGTAAGCTGTTTGTACTTAGCCCCTCCACTTTTCTTCTGTTTGTAATGCGAGAATAATGTTCCCAGTGTTTTACCTCTCCTGTATGAGAATGAGCATTGATTTCCCAGGATCCCCCGAAGGTAATCATTGGCTAGCAAAATGTTCCAGTTATTGTTTATAACACTCCTAACTATTTGATGATTCTTGCCAAGAGTGGTAATGAACCTAATATTGTCCTCCTTAGGATTGTTGGTATGATCCTTGTATTCTAGCAATGTTTGCCTTTCCTGTTTGTCAGTCCAAACTCTGGCGGATTCAATGTCAAATGTAGAATATCCCCTATCCAAAAATCTGTTCTTCAAATCTGCTTTGGCATTTTCATAATCAACATTTGAGGAATTGATCCTTCTAATCCTCAAATATTGAGATTTGGGGATATTGCGGATGGTGTGGCGTGGATGCATGCTAGAGGCATGAAGTAATGAGTTAAACTGTGGATATTTACGATGAATCTGTGTATTGAGTGTACGGTCACTATTCCGATATACTGTGACATCCAAGAAATCTATTTGGTCCATGTGAGATGTAATTGAAAACTCAATACCCCATATATTATTGTTTAGATATTCCACAAATTCCATAAGGTAAGTAGCATCTGCACACCACACCATCCAGCAATCATCTAAATATCTCCGCCAAATGTCCATTTCTACTAAATAGATGTTATGTAAGGGATTATATATGAGGCACTCTTCAAGATAGGCCATAAAAAGGTCTGCATAAATCAGGGCAAAGGAGGCCCCCATGGCCGTACCTCGCAGTTGCCAGTAACAGTCCCCTTGAAAATAGAATACATTTTTATTCAGGACATGTTCGGACATACAGATCAGCAACGTGTTGAAACCTGGTGGATATAATTCGGCCTTGTTCAACCAATATTCTAAAGCCTGTAGCCCTGCCCAGTGTGGTATGCTAGTATACAAAGAATTTACGTCCAATGTGCACATCAACCATTCCGGCTCAAGCTGTGTATCTTCAATGATTTTTAAAAATTGGGTTGTATCCTGTATTCTTGCCCTAACCTGTGACAGAAGAGGTTTGAGATATTGTGTTAGGAATACAGATAATGGTTCAGTAAGTGAACCATGGCCAGATACAATGGGCCTACCTGGAGGGTGCGTAATGGATTTGTGTATCTTAGGAAGTAAATATAGAATTTGCTTGGATGGATCCCTAACCTGAAGATGTTGAACAGTTTTCTTAGTAATAATGCCCTCCTCCAAGGCTGCCTCTAAAAATAGATCAATTTCCTGTTTAAATTTGTTAGTGGGATCAATACCCATGTGCATATAGCATTGAGAGTCGGATAATTGTCTAAGACCCTCCTGGACATAATAATCCATGTTTAGAATAACTACAGCTCCTCCCTTATCAGCTTGGAGTATTGCAATGTTGTGATTAGATCTAAGTTCGGAGAGTGCCTCTTTCTCTACAGAGGTGATGTTATCCGATATGATATTACCTTCCAAATGAGGAAAATGTAAATCTTGGAGTACAGCCTGTTGAAAAATGGCCACATTCTTATTCATGGGTGGTTGAAAAGTAGATTTATGAAAAATGAAATCAGAAGATCTTTGAGTGGTGGAGGTGTCCTGTTCTGAAAAAAATATCTTAAGGTTAAGTCTACGGCAGTAATCCATCACATCCAATGAAATTTGATATTGATCAGAGAAAAAACTTGGAACAAAACTCAATCCTTTATTCAGTACTTTGTGTTGGTCATCAGTAAGTACACAATCAGATAAGTTAAGAACATTGTCAAATTGTGTTCTCATTGTTTCAGTAAAGATTGTATCAGTCCTGTCATTGAATCTGTTCCTATTTCTATTGACATGTTTCCTCCCCCCTCTGGGTTTCCTACCACCCCTAAAGGGAAATGAGTATTTGTTTTCTTCTTAAGAGGTGAATTGGCTATTGTTCCACCCTCACTGTCGGTATATGATGACTCCTCCCCCTGATGTGCTAGTGTGGAATTGGTTCCTATGTTTTAGTATGGACCTGGGTCTCTTTCTGGTCCTACCTCTGGTCATTTCTGGGATAGTATCCTGAAATCTCACAGTTCTCTGTGTTTGAAAAGGATGTCCCTTGTCATAATCCATGACATCTCTGTTAAATTTCTTAACTTTTCTATCTCTGATAATTTTGTCATAAATAGTTAGTTCCTTGGACAACCTAACAACTCATGATAGTTGGCACTGGACTGAAATTTTTTACACTCCATACTCAATTCTTTAACTTCTGATACACATAAATCAATGGTCCTTTCGTAGTAAGAGGCTAAGATTTTGACAAAAACCATAGAACCATTTCTTAGTGCCTCATCCCATTCATCAGTCAGCCTCTGTTCAGATCTGCCGACTAATGGGCGAAGTTTAATTCGAAGACCTCTAGGTGCCATGTTTTTATGAAGATAGGCCTTGAAAAGCCTCAGGTGCCAAATATTGGCCCTGAGCCCTTTAAGTCCTTTCTCAAGGTTATGAAACGCCAGTTCACAACTATCAGAAATGTTAGAATTGGGTTGGCTTTGGTTGTTGCTTGGGGTTTGATCTAATCCAAAAATACCTATGTCTTCCCTATCAGCACACAACCCGTCCAATATTTTGTCCAAATCCATAGTAAGTAATAATATAGGTTGTCCAAGAATCAATATAAAGAATGCCTGATATTACAGAATGGAGGACCTAAGGCAGGGCCAGAAAGAGTAACCCAACCAGAACCATACAATAACAACAACCTTGTATAAATAATACACAGGACAAATTCCACAAAAGTATGATTGTAAAAAATCTGAATAATGGCAATATGAGCCTATCTATATAAAATAATGGAAGGAGCCAATTATATTGGGGTACACTGTAGATAAAGATATATATAGATAAATAGCATATGTGTTCTTCCGAGTTAATGTATTAGTGATCCTTAGATATACCTATTTTAACATTCTTCATCTTTAATATATAAGAATCATGGCAAACCATAATTGTATAATCTAAAGTCACATACTTATATAAGGACCCACTCAAAATTGTAGGTTTCAATGAGCCCTATCAAATAGACGCAATAATGCTAATAAGTAGTATTTTGAATCCTAATGCCCCCTATACTCAAATTTAGAATGTATGTTCAATATTTATTAACAGTCACTGGGTACAATGCAGATTTAAACTGAAAAAAACATGTAGATAATAAAATAAGATAAAAATAATTATACAAACAGAAAGCAACACTTGCAATATGTCTGATGATGAGCAACCAAACTTGCACTTATACTATAGTGTATTACACAAATGAACCATCCAACATCCTATTACTTATAGGTATAGTCCAAATTGGTGTACCCACTCAAAGTTGTAGGTTTCAATGAGCCCTATCAAAATAGACACAATAATGCTAACAAGTAGTATTTTGAATCCTAATGTCTCCTATACTCAAAATTTTAGAATGTATGTTCAACATTTATAAACAGTCACTGGGTACAATACAGATTTAAAGTGGATAAAGCATACAGATAATAAGATAAAATAATTATCCAAACAGAAAGCAACACTTGCAGTATATCTGATAATAAGCAACCAAACTTGCACTTGTGCTATAGTGTATTACACAGATGTACTTTCCAACATCCTATTACTTATAGGTATAGTCCAAATTTGTGTACCACATAACGGGTGTTATATAAAACATGTATGTCCATAAATCGTTGAAAACCCACGTTTCCTATTCAAGATCAACCCAATGTTATTTCTGATGAAAGAAATCACAGTTGCTTTCAACCATAGCAAAGACGTTTGACACAAATCTTCTAATGCATACACGTGTCGGTCAACGAACACACATACTTATATATGGTAGTAGTAACACATAAACTGACTATACTATACCCAAACCCAAATGTCTAAAAAGGAATGAGTAGGTTATATGTAGTTGTTCTCAAAATAAGCGCTGAAGCATCACCTTCCGATCACATAGAAAATAATATCCATTATATGCTATGCCCAAAAGTTTAAATAGTCCATGAAGATGAACCAACGATATTTCCAAAAGAATGCTCGTACACGTTCGTAGTAATCCACTTAACCAAATGGCCAAAAAACAAAATGTTCGTAGCATATACTGTAATCCCTGAATGTAGAAAAAATGCCCTTGCGATCCAAAAGTTTCAGTACCTGATTTATGGTGTCATCCTACTCGTAGGCCATGAAAAAAGATTTTGTCTCAAAGATGTGTATGGGCCCATAAAGACATAAGTCCAAACAGCCAACTGACAAAAAAGTAGAGTTCCAAAAAAAGCATTAAAGCCTCAAGTGTGCTGATATAATCCTGGAGTCACGCTGGTGAAAAAAACAAATTTACATCATCAGGGAAGGAGTCATCTCCTGCCGAAAGTGGAGCTAAACGCCAACAGCGAGGTAAGAGAAGCAATCCAAAACAGCACGCCTCGCACGTACGGCATGCGCGGCCAACCAAACTTGAAAAAACACCAAAGGCCAGCATGTATAGTTCCACATTTATTTGGGTATAAAAAGAGAAAAGGACATGTTAATGCCCCAAACGTTAATACTGTTCACTCAGACTAGTTTCGGCAACGGCCTTCTTCAGTGAGAAATAGCAAGACATTTCACCAGCAACCCAGTCATACATTTGTATATACCCCCAGCCAATAAGAATTGAGGTATATCCCATACATATACATAAAACATGAGTAGGCTGTCAGGCTGTGAATTACATATACATAGCCACAGCAGTGTAAAACATATGTCTTCATCTCTACATGTTGATAATATATAAACATGCTAAGAATAGTAACATTGTTATAAAGCAGGCCAATAAAGGAGGTTCGGTGGTTATCATGGATCGCGTTAATTATAAACGCTCCATGGAACTGCTATTGGGGGAAGGGAACACTTTTAAACGCATTACAATGTTTAATGTTAAAAGATACATTAGTGAAGTAAACATGCTGATTTTTGAATTACAACTATGTGGAGACATAGATTTGTCCCTATTTAATTACTTCACTGTACCATGTCCCATCACCCCGCAGTTATATGGACTTCCCAAAATACATAAATCACTGGAAAACCCACCAATGAGACCTACAGTGTCCAGAAAGGGCTGGATAACCGAGCCTATCTCGTAATACCTACAAAGGAAACTAAGTCAGTTTTTGCCAGATTGTCCTAATATTCTGAAGGATACCACTGATTTTATCCTGAAACTACGACATTGGTAAGATACCTCAGACATAGGAGCTTTACAGTGTAATGACTATCTTTTTGTAACGTTGGATATAACTTCATTGTTTATGGTAATTCCCAATGAGGATGGTATACAAGCTATTAGGGAATTCTTGGTGTACAAGGGAACTATGTCCGCTAAAGAAATAGAAACTATATGCTCTTTGTTAGAAATTGCCCTGACTAGGAATGTTTTTTTTTTGTTTAATGATGAATTTTATCTGCAGTTATCTGGGGTGGCAATGGGCACATCAGTGGCCAACACGTACGCGAATTTAGTACTGCATCAATGGGAGCAGAACTATGTCTGCAGTAACTTTAATGTGTTAAATCAGAATGTTTGCTTGTACCAACGTTTTGTTGACGACTGTTTTGTTGTATGGAAAGGTACTAGCCTAGAACTACATGAATATGTAGAGTATTTAAATAATACTACGACTTTTTTGAAGTTCAACATGCAATATTCTGCTAGTAACGTTACATTTTTGGACCTAAACGTAGATATTAAGGATGGTGTAATTGAAACCAGTGTTCACAAGAAAGAGATACATGCTGAAAGATATTTGAACAGATGCAGTATGCATGCGCCTCATGTTTTCAGAGGGGTTATGTTAGCACAGTTTAGAAGGGCAAGTAAACTGAACACTGATGACTCCTTTTTTCTTTGACAACTGGAAGACATGAAAGTTGAATTTATGTCAAGTGGATATGATTATACATAAATGTTAGAACTAAGTAACAAGGTTATGTCAGAAAGGGGAACGACTGCTAAACCCATTTTTAAAGTGGGAATTGAAGTTAAAGTATCTACTGAAATTTGTAAGCCCAGTTTGGAGAAAATTAGATACACTGTGACTTTTAATATGAAGTCATACTTTGTAAAACAAATCACAGAGAAGAATTGGCTAATTTTAATGGCCTCTTCTGAAGTGAAGAATGTTGTGGTAGATAGGCCCTATTTTTGTTATAGAAACTTGAGAAATTAAAAAGCAAATTATGCTATAAAGATTTTACTTCGAAGTCAATACCATCAATAGCTGCAAGAATATGCACATTTTTGTTGTATGAGTTGTACTTGTTGTTCTGATTTATTACGTAAAGGAAGTGAGACTTCTGAACACCCCATTACCAAGGCAAATTATAATTTTAAGTTGACAGCAAGTTGTACTACTGTCAATGCGGTTTATTTAGCTACTTTTGTGTCATGCCCTTCATTCTATGTGGGCAAAACCACAAGAAGATTGAAGGAGGGCATTACAGAACATAAATCGGATATACGTAGGGGAAATTTATTTTATTTATTTTATTTCAGTTTGATTACCGGGGAAGTCCACTGGGCCAGAAAGTGCCCATTTTCAGTGGAGGCCCGGGGAGAAAAGCTCCACAAAAAAATAACCACACACTACACACAATAAGAGGTTACAAAAAGAAATTTCAAATACAGAGGTAAAAATACAAGTATGAATTCATGCAAAACAGGTATAGTAAAATAATAAATTGTCATTGTACAAGCAATGAGACAAAGTTGCAGGTTTTTACATTCAGAGCAATAGGAATCAATTGTCAAGAAATAGGCATCAGTGATTACTGGACAGTTGTGTTATATACATGCTAAGAGTTGAGAGAGAAATTGAAAGAACAGAAGGTGATGGAATAAGTTTGAGTAAGGTAAATAGAAAAGGAGAGGACGTAGTGAAGTTTGCATCAGGAGTTTAGTAGGCTCTATGGGGAAATGTATTTGTATTTATGTAGGGTGAAAGCAGGAGCATTTGCGTTTGGAGGATAGAAATGAGAAAAGTTGAGTTTTGAAAGATTCTGGGTAAGGTATTGTCCTAAGTGAGGGAGGAAGAGAGTTCCATTTTTTGCCTACTATGAAAGAGAGAAGGAGTTGGCCTGCAGGGCGTTTGGGTTTATGAATAGCGATGAAATTTTGATGTTCAGATCTCAGGGATCTGGTTGGGATGTAAGGGGGAAGGATGTTTGTTAGAGCTGGGCACTTATTAGGAAAAAATATTAATTTGTGAGCAGTGGTAAGTTGGAGGTAGTCAAGGTAGTTAGGGAGTTCCAGCCAGTTCAATGATTGTAGGGAGAGGCAGTGGTGAGTACAGGTTTTGGATTTGGTTGCGAATTTGGAGATTTTATTGTAGCAAGTTTCAAGTTTAGAGGTGAGGGAAGAAGACAGGTTAGTTAGAAGAGGGGCTCCATATAATAAGGAAGGAAGGAGATAGGTAGTTGCTAAAGTATGCCTGGAGGAGTTGGAGAGAAAGCGGTTATTCCTGTAGAGCATACCAAGTTTTTGGTATGTTTTGTTGTACGTGGATATCAAATTTGAGGTATTCATCTATGGTGATACCTAGGAGTTTTGCAGAAGGAACCACTTCTATGGCAGTGTTGTTTTGGCTAAGGACTTTGAAAGCATTTTTGTCGAAGGAGTAGGCCCTGGTGGGTGGGAAGAGAAGTATTTTAGATTTATTAGAGTTGAGAGAGAGATGGTTGCAGTGCATCCAGTTCTCAGTAGTAGAAAAAGCTATTTGAGTTTTTGACAGTAATTCTGGCAAGTTGGCAGCGGAGCAAACTAAGGTGGAGTCATCAGCGTATTGGATAACTGTTGTGTCAGGGATGACAGAGTGAAGGTTATTTATGAAGATGTTGAAAAGCATGGGTCCAAGGATGGATCCCTGGGGAACACCGGTGGGAGTGGGCAGGAATGAGGAGGTAGAGTTATTCCATCTGACAGCTTGTGATCTGTCAGATAGGTAGCTGGAGAACCAGGAGAGGGTTTCAGGCGAAAGATGAAGGTTAGAGAGATGACAGAGTAGGTGATTGTGGGAGATAGTGTCGAAGGCTTTAGAAAGATCTAGTAGTGTTGAGGATACTAGTAAGCCGGAGTCTCGGTCCCGATTTACTGTATCTAAGAAGGATAGTAAGGCGGTAATGGTGCTGTGGCCAGGGCGGAAACCATGCTGGGTGGGAGTTATGAGGTTATTTTGGGTTAAGAAAGGCATAAGTTGGTGGTGGACACATTTTTCAAGAATTTTTGATATAGGTGAAAGAAGGGCGATTGGGCGGAAGTTGGAGATATTAGTGTTTTTGCCTCCTTTATGAAGAGGAAGGATGAAGGCAGCATGCCAGAGTTTGGGTACGTAAGATTCTTTTAAAGATCTATTGATTAGGATGCTGATAGGGATGGCAATACCTTCCGCAGCAGCTTTGAGGAAGGAGGAGGGTATGTTGTCAGGGGCATTTGAGCAAGGCTTTAGTTTAGTGAGGAGTCTCTTTATAAAAGTACTTGGAACAGGTTTGAGATTGAAATTAGGAGGGAGAAGAGGAATGAGAGTAGGAAGGATTGTTGTCTGGGAAAGATTTGGTGAGATTAGCTATAGAGTCAGTAAAAAATGTGTTAAAGAGAGAGAGCTGAGTTCTGAGTCAGTTTTGCTAGGGTCAGGGCAGGGGATTATTCCTGGATCCTGGGAGGAGTAGGGAATTAATAGATTTCCAGAATTGTTTTGGGTTTACGTTATTGTTAGACTGAAGTTTATTATAATAGTTTTTTTTTGTCAGAGATGATTAGTTTTTTTGCTTGGTTGCGAAGTTGTGTGTATTGAAGCAGGGTGGAAGGTATCTTATTCTTCTGGTAGAGCTTCCAGTGTTTGTCCCTACAATTCATGATTTGTTTGGTTTCTTTGGAGAGCCATGGAGCAGAATTAGTTTTGACTCGTTTGTTTCTTGGAGGGGCTTGGGAGTTGAGAATTTTTAGGAAAGTGGAGTTGAAATGTTCTACTGCGTTGTCAAGGGGAAGAGTATTTAGAATTTGCCAGTTAATGTGTTTAAGAGTGTTTGAAAAGTTAGAGGGGTTGAAGTTGCTGAGATTACGAGTGTGGATGTAATGAGAACAATGCACTATGTAAGCACATACTGTGCACAGATAATTTGTATAAGTTTAAGTTTAGGGTAACAGATATAGTCTATAAATCTATTAGGGGAGGTAACCTAAACAATGTGCTTGAAATAAAAGAATATGAATGGATTTTACGCCTGATGGCTGATCCCCCCCCCCCCGGTTTAAATAGTGCCGTATCATTAAAACCTATTTTAGTTAAACTACAACAGAACAAGCTTTGATTTCCAAGTTCTATGTATTTTTTAATTTTTGAATGTTGTTCTATCACATGGTTGGCTGACTGTAGTCATGTGATGGTTTTGTGTTCCTATTTAAAGTTTTAGCTGTTGATGTAAATGTGTTTTAGTATTGAGGAAGGGCGTGGAACCGAAAGCTTTGCTTTTCTTATTAAAGTTTTTTCTCTTGACGTTGGACATTGTTGCTGATCACTACAGTACTCAGGTTTTAGTTATTTATTAACTTTTAAACTGTAGCCAACTGTTTGCTACAATTTAGACCACATACGCAGAGTACTACAGCTCTCAGATTTGACTGTAAATGCTTTTAAAAGATGGTATGCATAAAAACAGATCAGGATCAGCTGACAGAGCCCCCCCACTTTGCGTCTGTGTCAGTTACCTCTCATGCTCCTCCCTAGCTACTCTACTGTCACCTCAAAGTCTAGTTAACAAAAAAAAAAAGAAAACTCTCTCTCTCTCTCAAAATCACTGCAGTCTATTAATACAGATTTGTTATTATTCTGTTCTACACTGTTACACTGTACTACAACAGTGTGGTGGTGGTGCTGTGGTAGCGTTGTCGCCTCACAGTAAGACGCTGTCCGGTTCGATTCTCAGCTAGAGCGTCTTCTGCGTGGAGACGTGCGTGAATGGATGTACCTTCGTTGAAGGTTGTGCGTCAGGGCTGGTAACTCGGCATGTAAAAATCAACTACCAATCATTAGCGGACCGGAGTTCCGCTGTGGCGACCCCTAATCGGGAAAAGCCGAAAGACTCAACAACTGTTACACTGTACTACTGTAGTCAACATTATACTCTATAAACACATCTGGCAAGAAAATTCAAGGGTAGTTGGGTGCCTACAAAAGAGTGTGTGGAGTAGATTCTGGTTCCAAATGAAAATACAGAGTAATTGTTAGAGTGGAAACCAGAAGAGAAAAAAAGCAGTAAAGTGATAAAGAATTCAGTACTGTGACCAGTACTGTTTAGTATGTTTGTGTCAAAACATTTCAGAAAGCCAGATTATTTAATAAAATGATGATATAAAGAAAGCCCTATTCTCAACGATGGGTGGGCAGTCTGACCCTCAAAATGATCAGCTATAAGTTTATCCATTTCATTTATAGTGAGATTACCTTTAAGCAGCAGAAAGGATGAAAAACAGATACTGGGATTATTAGTTAATCATAAGTACAATTAGGTGCAGAGTGAAATGACTGCAGTAAAGACTAACACCTGACTGCATAGCATGATAAATGGATTCTCCTAGATGTTGAGCTTGGAATTATGAATACTGAAAACAGTTCTGGTGGAATCATGTCTCTGAAAAGTGGGCAGCAAAGTTACTTAAATGGAGAAGGATATGGAGTGGCTATTGTGTTAACAAGGATTTATAAAGCCGCCAATGTCAACATCACAAAGCAAGAGAAAGGAGAACACAAACTAGATACATTACAAATTGTTTATGGAAAGCTGAAGGTGTAGGAAAAATGAAGAAGGGCAAAGGGAAAATAAGAGTACATGAATGAAAGTTGGAAAGGGTTGATGTTTAAAGTCACATTTTACTTCAGAGAGAGTTTGCCAAGGCCCTGTAATACAGCCTAATGTAGAGAAGCACAGTGCAGGTCATAAAACAGAAAGTTGCTTGGGACACATAACGGGAGGAGCAGCTATTTTGAGCCCAGCTGTATCACGTGTTCTTCCACATGCATCTTTTCTGCTTTTTACTGTGGTAACAAAACTGAAATACTTATGATGCTAGTTAACCTTTCTCATCAGTGTACACTATTGTATATGTTTTTCCAATTATAATTGAACATAAAGTGCTAAAAATTAAACAATGTGTAAAATATTTAATAAACTGACAGAAAAAGCAGACATGTAAAATAAAAAAAGAAATATGATGCATGACTTGCTGATGCCGTTTTTCTTCTTTAGGTGCTCAAGCATATTAAGAAAAATAAACATCACTTGTTTGTCATCAGCATGGCATAGTGACTGCCTACATGCACAAAGCAAGTGGCTTTGTATTAAGTAGACAGAATAAAAAAGTCCACTTTCTGCAACGTATGCAGAAATAGTCAGAGCCACAACTTTGATGTTGCTGACAGCAAACAATATTACAGTGCATCAGGATTCCATGCTGCTGCATTCAAGTTAAGACCTAGGTTATAAAGTTAAATACAGCTCAGTCAAATGACATCAAGGATGACAATGGCAGTTGACAGCAAAACAGCTTAAACGAGTTTGAAGTTGGGATCAAAGTCTGCCCTTTCCCCCTGCACCACCCTTCTATAAGCAAATGTGAAGCAACTTCATCCCAGAGTGGAGAAATCCCTTTAAGGATTCTGCCTGCCAGCTTGTGTTTGACTCACTGTCCTGTTCGTAAACATGTACAATTCTAAGATTCCTTCTGCGCTGAAACAACAGCAAATTCGTATTTACTTTCTTCCTTCTTTTCTTACAGGTTCACAGGTGAGTACATAGCCAGCTGCCCTTGCAGGCCATTTTAAGCCTAGCTAAGCTCCCTTTAGGTGCATGAATTATACCATCTGATGTTAGATTGGTCTTATCCATCCCATGGTTAATACTTATGTATTACCTCTAGTGACAATAACTGGGATCATATCATAGATAATCTGAGGGGATCCATGCACAGGATAGGGCATTTAGGTGCTGCCTCTTGTCCATTAGTAATATAGGGGATAGTCATGGGGTAAATTTTTTGGTTTCCCATTCACAGATCTAAGTTGCATTTGAATATGGATAGGGATAAGTTTTGTTTTATGTTGATAAGGAGTCTCCTCCAGAGCACCTGTATCCTCTGCAAAATATACCCGTCCCTCCAAACTATTCATGCTGATGTTAAAGAGGTTTTAAATCCCTACACAGAGTATTCCCGATGCCATGTGGTTTTCTGATTTGGGATAAATACATTAGTACTAGGTTGGAGGATGCCTTGCAGGCCAGCCACAGGTCACCTCTTAACAGATATGAGATATCAAATCTAATGGCTTTGAGTAATTCCAAGCATAACATATTGTTTAAGACCTTGTATCCTTTTATTAAGGTATCGCTGTGCGCATTCTAGTTGTTCCATGTGTCTGGACAGACACATGCCAAACAGGAAGTATTATACTTAATTAATTGGCCTAATGAGGGCTGAGTAAAGGGAGACAATCACATCCCTAGATCTAGATATAATCCTTTTGTTTATTAAGCTGTGCTATATAAAAGGTTCTTTTTATGACAATGGACACATGTTGGTCAAAAGTTACATTACTATACACAAGTTCCCACATCCCGAACAACTGATCAACTCTTAGGGATGTGTTTTCAATGTGGTAGTTCCCTGTGGTGAATGACTTCCCAAAGTACATAATAATGTATATTTTTTTTACATTCCTAGATGAGAGTTATGGTGGCAGCACAGTACTTACTTGACTTTGCTCCTTAAGCTGGGTACTTAAGAGTAGTAGAACTAACAGAAATAAACATTTGTTAACTAAACTTAAAACATCTGAAGTACATACCTGTTCCCTGGACAATTTGATGTCAGCACACTGACATTCCGCAGCAATCAGAGCTTTCACATTCTTGGGACTCAATGGATCAAGGTGCAGTGTTGGCCACAACCTTTAAGAAGTTAAAGAGTAGTGAGCACTTAGCAAGTCTAGACATGCACACCATAAGACAGCAAAGTTCTTGTAAATAAAGCTTTTCTTTCATGTGATTATTCTGCTAGTTATTCAGATATACATTTAGGCCATATACACTACTAGTAATGAAGTAAGCAATTTACTCAAATTGAGAAGCATCATATCTTCAGATCTGAGCAGATTACCCCATATCATCATAAAGTACAGCTGTGGAAAATCTTACCATAAGGGTAGATTTCTCTCTCTTCACTGTTGCAGTATTCTTTACAACAGTCATCCCCTGCCAAGGGTGGCCCGACATCTGACCAGTCTACCAAAGCCTTTACATTGCTAAGGGTATGCCATACATCACACGTATGCTCCCCAAATACAGTGCAGGGCATAAAGGTGACATCCGTATGTACCATCCTAAGAACTGAGAGCCCCAGTAGGAATGCCAGTCCAGAAATAAGAGAGGTAACGAGCACATTCAGAAGGGAAAAGAACCAGCAGGAGGAGGGAGAGAGTAAATACTGAAACAGTAAAGAGAATACTGGACCAGCAGAGCCCTCTAGGAACCCATGAAGGACAGCCCATCACATCCAACTTATAGTGCTTGGTAAAAGTATGCAGAGAAGTCCAGGTAGCTGCAACAATAGAGGCTAGTACCTAAATCACTGAAAAAAGCACCAAGAAGAAGCCACAGTCCTAGTAGAATGAGCCTTAACAGAAGGAGGAAGCCTTTTGCCATGAAAAGAACAAAAAGAAATGGCTTTAGATATCCAATAAGGAACAGTTTGTTTGGAAGCAGCCAATCTTAAAGATCTAGGATGAAAGGAAACAAAAAGCTGATCAGATTTGTGAAAAGCTTTGGTCTTAGACAAAATCTGAGTTGTCTATGCACATCCAAGGTTTGCAAAACCTTCTCAATAACAGACTGCAGAAAAAGGAAAAAAGTGGATAAATGAATAGATTGGTTAAGAGACAACTCAGTCACCACCTTGGGCATAAAAGAAGGATTAGTACAAAGGGACACCCTGTCCTTATGGAAAACTAAAAAAGAAGGATAAGGCATAAAGACTTGAAGCTCAGACACCCATCTGGCAAAAGTAAGGGCCAACAAAAGTACAGTCTTCCAAGAACAATGCTGCACAGAAGCTGAAACTGCAGGCTCAAAAGCAGCCTGGGTCAATTTCTCTATATAAAAAAAAAAAAAAAAAAAAAAATTACGATCCCAGGGAGGAGGTGCAGGCTTCCTGGGATGTCTAATATGAAGGACACCTTTAAGAAACTGTTTAGCTTCAAATCTAAAAGCTAAAGCAGGTGCTAAAGGCAGACAAGCAGAGAGCTGACAAGAAGGCCTTAACAGAAGAATATGCCGACACAGCATTGAGCAATTCACACAGATAAGATAAAACCAAAGGAATGTTCACAGAAAGTGGAACCAGGTTACACGAAAGACACCAAACAGAAAACCTCTTCTATTTGGATAAGTTGGATTTCCTAGTAGTGGGCTTCCTGCAGGACCCTAAGCATGTCTTCAGAAAAGAGGTGTCTATATGGAATCAAAATCCTATCACCCACAATGTCAAATGAAGAGTGGATAGGTGGGGATGGATAAGAGATGCCTTGTCTTGTGTAAGTAGAGGTCCACCCTGTGAGGTAAATTGTGATAACTGCCCTTGGCGAAAAGCAGAAGAGGGAATCGATGCTGTTTGGGTTAAGACAGAGTCACCAGCAAGATTTTGGGAGCATCCTGTTGTATTTTGAACAGGACTTCTGTAATGAGATGAATGGGAGAGAAGGCATAAAGAAACACCCCCTTCCAGGAAAAAGATATGGCATCCACCTTCCAGACCAGAGGACATGGGGGTCTGAGACAAAAAACAGGAAGCTGTCTGTTCAGATGGGAGGCAAAAAAAAACACATAAGTAATAACCCACTGATGAACAATGTCCGGAAACACATCCCAGTGAAACATCCACTTGTGGGATTGTTTTATGGCCCTCCTCAGAGTCTGCCACAGTGTTCTGACCTGAGGGAATGTAAACTGCCTGAAATGTCACTCGATGGGTAGCTAGTTCCCATACTAGAAGTACCAACCCCCATAGGAGATGAGCTTGTCCCCCACTGCTTGCTGACATACCACAACACTGTGGTATTGTCTATAAAAAAAAAAAACTTGAGTGACCCTGGAGAGAAGAGAGGGTGAAATGTTCGAACAGCCAACATTAAGAGCTCTCATCTCCTTGATACTGACGTGGTTTTTCTTTTGATGAGGTAACCAAAGGTGCTGCACGTTTACAGCCTAGGGATGCTCCCAATCCCACGTCTAAAGAGTCTGTGAACAGTTCCTGAGGGGGGAAGAGGAGGCTGAAAAGGGAGCCCTAGAGTGACAGCTGCTGAATCCACCACTGAAATTCCAGCTTAAGGCATGGAATAAGATGGCTGAGAAATCAAGGGGATGAAAGTGCTGAAGCCAAACTGACTTTAGAAACCACTGAAGTTTTCTCATGTAGCTGCGATCGAGGCCAGAGGAGGAGGAAGGGATTGAAAGAAAAGTAATGAGAGTTAAGGCCTTGGGGAGAGAGTCAGGATGCCAACACTGGAACACTCTAGATCCTCAGAAAGACATGATCCTGTGAAGACGTTAGAAAGGACTTTTGGAAATTTATAGTGAACCCCCAGGTTTTGCGACAGAGAGATGGCAAAGTGAAGATGCTGCAGATGAATCTCTGGAGAGGAGGTTAGAAAAAGTAGACTATCTAGGTAGGGAAATACCAGAGTCCCCCTTAGCCTGCAAAAGACTATCACAGGAATGAGGCATTTGGTGAATACCTTTGGGCAGTAGAAAGGCCAAAGGGCAAAGCAGAGAACTGAAAATTCCAGGAAGCAACAATGAAAGGTAAAAACTTCCTGAAAAGGGGGTAAATGGGGCTATGAAGGTAAACATCCTTGAGGTCCAGAGAAATCAGAAAAGCCTGAGAAGCAACAATGGGAACAAGGTCTGGGGGGATGACATCCAAAAAGAAGGAACCTTCAGAAAGGTGCTCAGGTGAAAAAGTTCTAGCATGGGTCTCCAAGTGCCTTTTTTCCTGGGGACCAAGAACATTCTGGAATAAAACCCTTTCTCCTTCTGAGAAACAGGAACTTCCTGAATAGTTCTCAGAGTCAAAATACTCAGGAGCACCCATGGAAAAAAATGGCAATCGCTCTTGAGAGGGCTAAGGAATGCCCATGAAAGGGAAAAGAGATTTCCAGACCATGTAGCACCCTAGGTGAATGATGGACAGAACCCAGGAGTAATATGTAACCAAACTGAAGAGAAAGAGAAAGGAATGCGGCTGACAAGAACAGGATAGTCAGACAGCACCTAGTTTGTCAGAAAAAAGGAGATTACTGTGCAGTAGTAGTCTGGGTAGCTTTAGCCAAAGGAACCCTTTTCCCACCTTTTTTACCTTTGGAAGGAGGAGGACGACGAGGCTGCCTGCAAACAAAGGCTGACTTATTAGGGTAATTCCTTTGGAATTTAAGCACAGGGGAAACAAAAATACGTTTCAGCTCTTTGTAAGGCCTTACCCTTTTCCTGTAGGGCCTTAAATCAGCGGCAGAGCACCAAACAAATGTCTGTTATCCCAAGAAGCATCCATCAAGTTAGCCTTAATATCATCAGGCAGAGGTTGAGGCTTAAGCCAGGAATATCTCTTCATTCACAGAATCAAAAGCAGCAACTCTAGATGAAGCACTTGCTGCATCACAGCTGCACTTGACAGAATGGAGTTTCAACTGAGAGGAAGTCCCTAACAAGGCGAGGGCAGAAGTCTTCCCCCTCAGAATAAGAGGGTCAAAAATAACCAGACAGGCCTGAGAAAGAAGAGCAAAAACATATCTTGTCATATGGGTCTGATAACAGACAGGCTGGAAAGCAAGGGTAGCTGAGGTATACATCTTATCTAGCCTTTCCATAGCTCTGCTATCCTTATCAGATGGATGCAGGTTTGTAAAAGGCAGTAACTTAGAAGGCTTGCTCGTCAGATGCCACAGACACCACAGAAGGGTTGGCAGATGGGCATCTACACAGAAATTTGCAATCAGCAGGGATTTTAGAAAACCTATCAGTTTTCTTTAAGGGCAGGGGGCTGGGAATCAGAAGAATAAGTTAGTCGAACATCTCAAGAATAATGAAGGTACACTTCTCTTATGGACCTTTTGGCTTAGACTCCCGGTTCTAATGGCAATGATGTTTTAGTTCTGATTAAGTCCTGTTCTTTGTTTAGGATGAATGCGCATCAATTAATTTTAATTTGTGCGCAACTGAATCGTGTACATTGTGGTGTGGAAAATAAACTTTGCGGTTTGCAGTGAACATTTGTCATGAAGTCTTTGATTCTGTGGGATGTTGACTACTTATGGTTCTCGGTGGTGGTCATTGTCTTTCTAGATCTTACTTGATCCCATATCCATGAAAGTATGCCAGGTCTCCAATGCTTGATTCAGTAGGATGTACTAAAACCTGGACAGTGAGATAAACATCTGAAAGTTTTAAACCCCAACATGGCAGAGAAAAACAGTTTTTTTGCCTTTTTCAGCCAAAGTCTCAGACTCCATTCAACTAGTAAGGTGGAAAGATATCTGGATCTCTGGGACTATGCTGGAGTGCAAAAAAAAAAAAAAAAATCACACTGGAGTCTGTAGCAGGATGCTTGATACAGATGTCACTTCACAGGGAGTGATACAGGGCATCGTCCTTATTAACACAAGAACAGAACCTGGATGCATCCAGAGTAGAAAAATAGTGCCTTTGTAGACAGGATTTATGGATGGGATGGGATGATCCAAAGACCCTCACCCTTTTTACCCAGATACAGGTTAAAATTCTTCATGGGAGGGATGTGGAAGACCAAAAGTCCAGCCAATAGTGGACTTCAGCAAACCACTTTTCTGCAAAGGAGGGGTCAAGCTGGAGGGAACTACAGGAAGAAGTGTTCATGTTATTCATGTAAACCTCAGATACAGACATTTGAATTCTAAAAGTCCACTTCTCAGGGCAAATGAGGAATAGGGTGGCATTCTCTCTCTAATCCTAGTTTTACAAAGGGGTGGTTCATCCACATACAAAGAAGGCATTCAACATGTCGAAAGTACATGCTCTACATTCTGGCACCTGGGAAACCACTCAACTGAAGTGACATTGTGTCGCAAGGGGGTCTAGTACTGGCAGCAAATGATATTTCCTAATGGTACATTACTGACCCTGCAAAAACAGATCTGACCAGTCATCAAACATATAACACATGTGTAATACTTGGATAAACCGTGAAGGTCCAAATGATGCAGAAGGATCTGGGCTAAGTCATGCATGAAGTGAGGGAAGCCTGAGAAGAATACCCTTTAGTCCTAAGCACAACTGCCAGGCTGCGATGGAGGACTTCTTGATTGCTCTGCTTGACTAAGCCAGGTGCAGTTTTGCTCCAGAAGTTCTAACATAAAAAAAGTTCTGCAGACACCAGAGATGCACTCTTAAACAGGTTGTTAGGTGGTGGACCTCTCAAGTTCTTTTCACTGTTGAATGTTGACAGGCACGGGATTGACACTCACAAGTCAACAGGTAGTCAACCAATATTCACTAACACATTTTCTCAGTACAGAAAGAAAAATGAAAGAAAATATTATGACAAAATGCACATAAAGACAACTTAATTTTTTCAAAAAGAGGGGAAAATTGCCCAAATCAAAAACTGTAAACCAAATCAAAGGGCAATTCAAAAGATCCATGAGACAGTCAAAGGCAGTTTATTTTCTACAAAGGACTCGTGCAAACACTACAGCACATAAATGCATTGACGACACACTGCATTTTCGTCACCAAAGGCTTCCTCAGATGTAACACATACATTAACTAAGCATTAGCATTTATACATTTTTAAACGAGTCCTTTGTGGAGAATAAACTGCCTTTGATTGTCTCATGTATCTTTTGTATTGCCCTTTCATTTGGTTTATAACTTAAATTTTCATGACATCTAAAAATAAAAAGTACAATATTATCATCCCTAAAAGTCTAACTAAATATACATATTTTTGAGAAAAGGCATATGATTCAGGTTTTTAGCAACTCAAGCGAGGTGCTCAAAACATTTTGGTGTGATGCAGAAAAAGAATGGAACGAAACAAACTTCAAGCAAACCCTAGAGATCTAAAGCAATGCAGCAGCAGAAGAATGGAGAACTCTAGCATGGAAGAAAGACTTTAAAATATTTTAGACAAACAAGAGACAGGTCATATAACGTTTTGTATGCGAGAAACAAAGATTTCAAATTAATTTCAAGGTTAAGTAACAGTCACTGCAGGGATTGAAGAACAGGTTTAACATGAGATAAATATGGAGTTCCAGTTAATAACCTGGCAGGAAAATTCTGTATCAACTGAAACTTGACTTCAGTTAGTCACTCATGAGAGGAGTGCAGCAGCCTTTTAGGAGGATTCAGGTTGAGGATTTAATCAGCTGATTGGCATCCAACTGTTTCACCTTTGCACATTCCTCTGACTCTTGCTAGGGATCATATGAAGGGACCCTTCTACTGGTCACTACCATAAGCATCCTCTATGGCTGCCATTTGAGAAAGTGTAGGCAGGTCCATCAGCCTTTTCCTGTGGGCAACTGAGTTGAGTGCTGGAAGTTATGGCAGTGCTTTATGACACGTTCGCCACCAAAGTAGTACACACAAAATAGAGTGAATCATGACTCATTATCTGGCAACTGCAGGAACTTCTTGAAAGTTTCAGCATTTCAACCCACCAAACCAATGGCACTTCAGTCTGGTCCCAGATCCAAACTACGAGTGGTAGAAAGAAAAGAACTTGAGTGACGCATATGGGGTGGAAGAGTTTGTCTGCCCTGACCCATGATTCCATGGTGCACTGACAAAAAGATGCATTTCCCCAAGTTTACGAATAAGACAATTAATACATATGCTATACCGGGGACATCTTAAGATGTTATTTCAGATGCTATTCAATGTAGAGTGCACCCTATGTTACAATTAGCCTATGCCCTCTCTCTCATGCTGTAGTTATGACAAGGAGTCTTCAGAACATTGATGCATTCCTCCTATTCCTGTTCTCCCTAACAATCAGTGGCACTACTTTACTTTGTTCCATGCTAAGCAACTAACTCACTCACCAAAACACCCATCCACAGACAAGTACAGCCATAATCCAGCAGTGTCTTTACCTGTACTAATCCCTTGGATTTTACTGCCGACCTTACCTTTTCCCATTTCCACATCTGTACTGTGATCCAAGTATTAACCTGCACTCGGTTTACTCCAAGCCTATCATTCTTGGCACTGGGCACCATAATTACCTCTCAAATCCTTAGTGCCATCAGAAGAGAGGGTCTAAATAGATGCTAAAAAGCTGCAGCATTAGTGGCCAACTCAGCTCTGGTAAAGACTAAGTTCAGAAAAACATATTAAAGGCATTTATTTAAATATGGAAGTGTTCCTATTCATTGTAAAACACCATTTCCAACAAAATGAAAAATGAGTTCCAGTAAATAAGAGAGGACAAACTAGGCACTGAAAACTTAAGACGTTTAAGTCCAGCTAGTCTTACTGGTAAATGTATTGAAAGGATTCTGCTAACAACAGTGTAGAATTCATTAGATCAAATCTATTATGACAGGAACAGCATGTTTTCTCTTCATCTAATTAAATTATTATTACTTTTTAATTAGTAGCTATTCTGATGTGATGAATCATTGGATATTTGAATACCGAATATTAAATGAAATATTGAGCAGTGATCTACTTCAACTTCTCAAATACATCCACCTTTAACAAATTTGCACAGCGTTATCTTGCTACAGAAATCAGAGAATTTAAAAAGGAGAGATTCTGCTTCATTCTACTTAAGCAAATGTCTCAGAGTAGTGTATGCATTAATTATAGAAGGTGCATAACAAAACATGTGCCTGCAAATCTTTTGCTGTTGGTGTGGAGCAAGGAATACAATTCATTAATCTGTGGGTGCAGATTACTTAATGTCCTAAACCATGCAATAGCTGGTCTCCAAAACTCGCTGTTCTTACTGCTGTTACAGCCTTAGCAGTCCTTGCACTCACTTCAAAGTATCCTTAGCATTTGACAGTTTATCCACCATTAATAACATTCTTCTCCACGAAATTCATGCTTTACAATGGACCTTACCTTCTTTTCGCATATGTGTTCAGACGTCTCTGCTGTTCACTGACAATTCTTCTACTCAGCCTTTTGTAGCATACTGTCGAGCATACATAACTGTCTTTCCTTTCAGCTTGCCTCAAAGAGGTCTCTAGTGACTACCTTGCATCCTTTATCTATTTTTTTCTCATTGTAAATATTCAGGGACAGCTTCTCCTGTGTACTATAGACTTAAACCTTCCAAAACCTAAGGCAACTCTTATCCCAGATATCTGCAGGTACAAAAGTTAACCACAAAATAAAATGCATAACAACAGCCTGAATGGCAAATATATGCACTGCATTTTTAGATTTTAATTTAATGCAATGACTGTCTTCACACATCATGGCTAACTACATACTTTTTAGATCAGTTATAAATTTTCATCATGGTCTCAGGATCCTTTAAATTGTGGTCAACAAAAGTATGTCAAAACACACAAAGAAAATATTAATGTATTTTGTAAGTTGAGTGTTTCACTCTATGTACAAACACCGGTTCTGTTAAATTGTGTTTTACTCAATGAGCTATGTACACAACACAGTATAATGATGAGCTCATAAGCAAGAAGTATACTGGATGAAGGAAAGTAGAAATCTGTGTAAAGACAGATGTGTTTTTGTCTGCTTTGTCCATGACACCAAAATTTCCTGCAAGGATGATGGTGGAATCCCATACATATTCTCTGGTAATAGTTTTATAGTACTATAGTAAAATATTAAGCTACTGACACAAGGGGCCTTTTAAGCCAAGCCAATTCCCAATAAAATCGGAAAGGTATTGGTTCCCAAGGGTTTTGTGGGGATATATATATTTCTGCACTGGTGGCTAGGCATTTACAAGGTTCCTGTCTCTAACAGAGACATAGGAGCCAAAATTGGAGTACGTTTACACTTCCCTATCCACCGATCTAAGTTTCAACTGAGTAAGTGTAGGGCTGAACTCTGCTTCATATAGATGGGAAGCCTGTTCCAAAGGAGAGAGGGGCTCCAAGACACTTACCTGTCTCTCCAGCATGTTTATGCTGCAGGCAAGTTATAGGTCCCTGGATCTGGTGTTCCTCATGCTATTTATTTTACAGCTGTGCAACAGATCAGTTAGGGTTGGATCAGAGGATGTTCTGTAGGTCAAGCATAGATCACCTCTCATCAACCTGTAGGAGACCAAATACGACAAGACTCTGAAGTGGTCAACATAGGACTCATTTTCCAACCATATATTCTTTTTATGAGGAATCTCTGAGGACATTCCAGTTGTTGCATATGCCTGACCATGTACATACTGAAGGGGGCACTATACTCGATGACTGGTCTTATGAAAGCATAACACAACAGAATGATGATATGTTTGGATCTAGATGCCATACCTCCTACTCAAAAGTTGTGCAGCGTAAAATAATTCCTCACTAGAGTTTACGCATGATGTTCAAATTTCAAATCACCATCTAAATGTGTTCCCAAATCCCTAACACAGTCCACTATGCGGGGTATACGGTTAGTCTAGCAGTATGCTGGGCTGACTGCCTTTCTGAAAGATACTATGATGCACATTTTGGCATTCAGTTTTACACCACGACTCTGCCACCATTTATCAGTCTGTGTCAGGATTTCTTGGAGGATATGTGAAGTGGGATAACTATTAAACTCCTTCATTCATTTGGCAGGAAACCTGTTAGGAGACTGTGGTCAAACAGTTTCTAGTGGCCCCAGCAGTTCAGGTTTCATATTAAGATGGCATCCTGGGATAATATTGGACTCACTGATATAGTGTTCTTGATCTTAAAGTGCCTTGAAAACCTGTTCAACAGTAATAGCTAGGGGAGTTATGGATGTGGGTATTTCCTGAGGGGCATCTGGTGGGGAGAAGATGGTAAAACTGGAGCCAAACTTGCTGGCCAGCAGGTTACAATTAATTCTGTGCACTGCCTTTGAGGTTATGGGCATAACTGAATAATGCTCTGCAATTGTCCTTGGCCTAGCAGGCAAACTCTTACCTCAGATTTGGCTTTGGTGGACTAATAGCCCCTTGACAGGATGATATTCAACAGTAGCCCCTTGCTTGTTTAGTCAATGAAAGATTTTTTTTACTTTGTTGGGCATTGTCCCTCCAAACTGTTGCCATGAATTTCTTCCTTTTGTTATACAACCTACTATGGTTAGGATTTCACCAAGGTGTCTTGTTTTTTGAGTTGATCTTGTGCTTAATACAGGCAGGTACAGTTGTCTCTAAGCAGCTGTTAAAATAATTATATTCTGCATAGGCAGTGGTGATCTCAGGGTTTGGAGGTGCTTGACATTTTGTCAGAGTGTTACTTTTTAATAGTAAGTTTGCTCTACAATAATTCCTAAAAGTTCCAGAGTTAGCCGGTATTCCTGGCTTTATGGTCTGCCATGACCAGCAAGGCCATTACAATAGGGAGGGTGCAATATCCCCCATGTTTGTCTGGACCAGTTCAAAGATGTCTGTGCCCCTAGTGGATGTACAGATTAATTGACCAAGTTGTTTACATTTACAAAGTCCAGGAATCTTTGGGTCTGCTTGTTGGGGGTCATGTATAATTCTCAGTTTATACTGAGGTAGTTAAAGTTGCCCATGAGTACGGAGTTAGGCTGAATGGGGAGTACCTCCATTGCATTTAAGTTATGATTTTATCGTTTTCCTAGGTCACAGATAGGGACCTATAGCATGCAAAGATATGCCATGGGACTCAAAGGTAATTTAAGCACTTCATACTGATGGACTAGCCTTGAGGTGTGCTTGTTTTTTAATATAACTAGAGACACCTCGACCTTTTAATCCCGTCCAGTGCAGTAAAGGGACTGCAACCTTGCACTGCCAGGGTGATCTCCTTGGCTTTAAACCATGTCTCCGTAACTGCAAAGGCATCTACATTCTCCACTGTGAGGAGAGCTTGCAAGGAGTGGAGTTTCTTGTTTAGACTCCTTGCATTGAGCAGTAACACCTTCAGACTTTCCTGGGCTGGTTAAGCTATGTCAGTAGGTTTATCAGGTTGACAATGCCTTAAAAAGGCAGTATGGGGACAGACAAGATTTTAGCCAATATTCAAAATCCCAGAGGGGACAAAAGCAGACAATGCAGAGTGGTCTGTTGACATCATCCAAGGCTGACCAATATGGTACACCCCCTACAAATGACATCATACTCTAAGCCAATTGTTCAAGTAAACTATTTTATCTTCATGTCGTGGCATTATTCTTAGAAAAGATAGGATGCTGTTCAACACTAGGCTTGTACTGGCATAGGGCACACAGCCTGAGAGCTTCATCATGTCCATCTTCATGTAGTCCAGCGAGGTACATCTCACGTTGCTTATGCCCACATGGCCTATGACTGATTTATACTGGTACTTGTGGTCCAACCACCTAAGTGCATGAGTGTGTCATCTGACAGATACTAGCCCCTGACAGGACAGCTGATCGAGACTCTCTTCTTACTTAGCCTGGTGAGTGGGACATGTTCATAGGTTCATACTAGGCTATCTCACAACTGAGTCTATGACTATAACATTAGGTTGAGTTGTGGAATGCCTTATGGGCTTAGAAGCTGAGGCACTGTAGGATGCGTCTGTGTGTGACATGTTGGGTGAGATTTTCTGAAATGTTCTGGAGGATGCTGAGAATACTTTTTGTTTGTACAATGTCTGGGAGATATTTGTTATTTAGGGAGATTACATTTACGAGCCTCAGCATAAGTGGGTCTGTGTCTAGCCCAGTGTGTGTGTGTGTGTGTGTGTGTGTGTGTGTAAAACAGATAACCATTTGGTTATTATAAGCACTTGTATGTGAGAGCCTTTCTTCCAATGACATTATGGAACTACATTTCACACACTATATCAGTTTAAGAATTAAGTGGCTGTCAGTAAATATAAGACAACTGCTACATTGCCTTAATATGTCCATATTCACCAGGCTGGCTTCAGAGATAGCAGGCTACAGACTCTTATTTCAAATTCTACAAGGAGATAGTACAAGAGGGTTTAGAGCTGGCTAGCTTGACTGCTGTAAGAATATAGACTGCAACAGAATTATCTAAGATCAGACTTGTGGGGGAGGGGTTTCTTAGTGCACAAAGTAGTTGCTCTTTGCACAATTTAGAGCTGTTAAAATTTCAGTAGCAGTTTTATATGGAAAATTTTAATTCTATCTGCTTGCGTAAAGAGCACTGCTAACCTTTTCTGTAAGATGAGGAGTGTCGTGCAAACACAGAAAGCAAATATCTGTCTGACTAATCAAACCATTTTAGTTGAACCCAGGACCCACTGAACTACAGCATAGTGCATTAGTCCACTAGGCCATTTCAGCAACTTAAAACCTTCCTGTGTGACCCATAGCCCAGGTAGACCAGGCAATATTCTACTCCAATCAGAAAAGAAGTCCCAGGCCTTCTTAATGTAAAACCACACTACAGTTAGCCTAAATTTAATTCAAACAGGACAATCAAACAAATTAGCTAGAAACACACACTTAAAACTACAGTGCAGAGCAACCAACAGAAAGGTCAGTGAGAAGCATGGCACTTTATAGTGATAAAGCAAAGAAAAAATAATATATTGCTTGTAAATCCTTTAAAAAAATTTGTAATCTTTTTGTACTATTGCTATGGAGCTTTTCTTTCCGGGTCTCTGTTGAAAACAGGCTGCTTGCCCAGCCAGATTCTACCCAGTTAACAAATGTAAAATAAATAAATAAGTTAAATAAATAAAAAGTTATGTCTTACCATAACGTCCCATCTGTGCTGTTGATGATCTTCACATCCCACCCTCCTTCCCCCACCAAAGGCTCCTGGGGGGTGCTATGGGTCCCAGTGGTGTCCTAGGGTATTTGCGCAGAAGTGGCATCGGCTTTACTTCTCTATATCTAGCAAACTCAATCTGAGGTAATGGAGAAGGGCATTCTAGGTAGAAGCTTAGTTCGTGACTTTTTGGCTGGCAGAAGCTTGGTAATAGGCCGACTCAGTTCCGTGGGCTTGGAACCGAACCCATCAGTGAACACAGACAGAACGTTATGGTAAGACATAGCTTCTTTATCTGATGATGTAATCTTCTTTCCATTCATCACAGATGGGACAGAATCGCAAGCTACCTTGAGGTCCATGGACTGCTCTTATGGAAGAACATTCCTGAATACCACTGAGCTGAAGGCAGCTCTCCCTCTAGAGACCAAATCTAATTTGTAATGATTGATAAAACTATGAGGTTTAGCCCAAGCGGCTGGGGCGCAAATGTCATCCATGGAAGCTCTGGAATGGAAGGCTATAGATGTTCATAGGTAGGTACATAGGTTCATGTGTAGGTACTAGGCTTTCTGCCCAAGGGCCTAAGTAAGCCTAGCCAACAAGGTACATTGTTTACCTGTGCCCCTGTTGAGCAGAGCCACAGAAGTGAGTCGTGGGGTGTATTTCCTATTTCCCATCCACTCATCAAGATTTTTCTGCTAATGAGGAAATTTGCTTGACATAGATGGGTAGCTTGTTCCAGTGTATGGGAAGTCTCTGGGACAGGAATCTATCCCTCCAGCGTGTCCTGTTTATTGTGGTGACAAGGTTTAGGTCCCTAGAGCATGGAGGGATTGGGATTTCTTTAGGTGTAGCATGTCCAACAGTTCTGGGTTTGACATAGCGTTATATGTTAGGCAGAGATCATCTCAGAGTAGGTGATATGCTACAGAGTAAAGCTGGAGTTTTTTGAGATGGTCAGCATAGGGCATCTGTTTGAGGCCAGTAATCCTCTTTGTGGGGTACTTCTGTGGCATTTCCAGCTGCTGCAGATGTCTTGTGAGATACATTCCAAAAGGGGTATTGTACTCTATCATGGGTCTAATGAGTGACGAGTACAGGGGAACAATGACCTCTTTTTTCCTAGATAAGAACCCTTTTGTGATGGTGTGCCACGTAGAAGGATTTTCTGACTACTGTGGCGATGTGTTTATCAAAGAAGAGACTACTGTCCACCTGGGTTCCCAAGGTCTCTTATCACACATTCAGCGTTAAGTAGACTGCTGCCTATGTGGTAGTTCATGGGTATAGAGTTTTTACCAAAGGGGATGACCATGCCCTTTTTGGCATTGAGCTTGAGGCCATGGCTCTGACAACAGGCATCTGTCTCAGTGAAGCCCTTCTCTAGGATGTCCACATCATTTTGGGACTTGACTATGGCTGCTAGTTTGCAGTCATCTGCAAACTTCGCTAGCCAAAGACCTTCTGTATTAGCCTGTACTTCAGAGAAGTAGATACCAAACAGGAGAGTTCCCAGGACTGAACCCTGTGGTACTCCACTTGTCACTAGATTGAAGTCAGATTTGGAGTATGCAACTTTTACAGTGTGGGTTCTGTCAGTGAGCCAGTCGGCAACCTATCTTGTGACAGAGGGATTTATACCTAGTTTAGTGAGTTTAGCTATAATTCCAGAATGGTGGATGGTGTCGAAAGCCTTGGCGAGGTCAAGATAGGCTGCGTGAACCACCTTACCCTCGTCTACGTCTTTGGTGACTGCCTCAAATAAGTCAATCAGGTTCAGGAAGCATGATCTGCCTTTCACAAACCCGAACTGGGTGGGGTCCAGAGTTTGGAAGTTACCAATATCTTTGTTTATGAGTTCCATGATGATACATTCCATGGCCTTACAGACCAGGCTTGTCGGGCTAATAGGATGATAGTTCCCGGGAGCAGTGGTGGCTCCCCCTTTGTGGAGTGGGTAACTGTTGCTCTGCGCCATTCAGTGGGCACAAAAACTGATGTGAGGCTATGACTGAACATGGTGCTTAGGTGGGGAGCCAGTTTATTCTGAAGTTCATGTGAAACGCAGCCTGGGATGTTCTCCGGTCCCATGGATGCTGTGTTTTTGGCTTTAGAGAGTGCAGCTTTTACCTGCGTACTTGTGATTACAGGGACTCTGCATTCTTCCTGTATAGATATGGGTCCTTTAGGGGGTGAGAGGGTGGTAAAGTTAGCAGTGACCCTATCTACTGAGGATGTTGGCAATATCAGTTGGTTCTCTAATTTTCGCGCTGTTGTGCTGCAACTCAGAGCAGATCTGGGTGTTGCCATTGAGATTCTTGACATAGCTAAAGAATGCTTTGTGGTTGTCCCTAGCACCAGTGGTGATTTTGTTTTCATAGCTAGCTTTGGAGGCTCTTATAAGGGATCTCAGCTTCTTACTGAGGCTGACCAGGAAGCTCCCCCACTCATGGGATTTTACTCTCTTTTGAAACAGTTTCTTCCTTCTGTTGTAGAGTTTGTTTATGGCAAGGGTCTACCAGACTGGCTTCCTTTATTTGGAGGATAGCATCTTGGTTCTGTTTTGGATAGCACAATCCATGCACTCATAAGTGCTTATAGAGTGCATCTGTGTAGGATTCAGCAGTCGTAACTGTATTGCCCATCTGCATGGGTGTCATGAAGTTCATCACTTCTGTCTTAAGATGCATGAACTTGGCTTTGGAGAAATTTTTTACCATGGTTTCCTTAATGGGGGTGGGGGCAGGATGTGAACATCTAGGGTGATTAGCTTATGGTCGGATCTGACCAACGAGGAGCTGACCCGATGTGGAACACCGGTCAAGCATGTTGGTAATGACTAGGTCTAGGATATTGTTGCCCCTGGTGGGGGTGTGGATAAGCTGATCCAGGGCACTGGAATTTATGAATTCCAGAGCGAAGGAGTTGGTACACGAGTAGTTTTCCCATTATTAGGGTGTTTGGTTGAGCCCTAATATTTTCTAGTATAGCAAGAAAAGAGGAGTGGGAATCTTGGGGCATGGTGGGGGATCTGTAGCAAGCTACAATTTGGATTGCAGTTTTGCCCAGAGTTAGTTGCACTTGGATAACCTCGGATGCATTATGCACAGCAACTAGCCTGGAGGTGTGGATATCCTTAATGAATATGGACACACTTTCACCTTTGGTGTTCCAGTCCAGATCAGGGGGCTGAAAAGTGTGGTATGAGTTACAGCCTGGTAATGCAGGGGTGCTCTCTGGAGCCTTGAACCAGGTCTCAGTAACTGCGCAGATATCAGTGTTCTCAATTTTAAGGAGTGCCTTGAGGGAGTGCATTTTGAGATTTAGACTTCTAGCATTGCGTAGCATTACCCTCAGTTTTTGCTTGCCTTTTCCTGTTACGGTGGTGAATTTGTCATTTGAACCTTGCCTAAAAAAGGCACTATAGGGGCGGCAAGAGCCTTAGCCAGTATCTGGATTCCCAGGGGTGAGAGGTGCAGACGATCTCTGCAAAGCATTGTGGTCTGTCGACCATGTCGTCCCAGGCAGACAGATACTGGATCCCCTTAGAATGACACCAGAAGCTTAGCCAATTGTTGAAGTCAATCATTTTGTCTTGTACTGCGATATCATTCTGGGCGATGGCAGGATGCTCCTCAGGGCTAGGGTCATACCTGCCTGGGCTACAAGATCGGAGAGCTCTTCCATATCTCTTTTGATGTAGTCCAGGGAGGTACATCTCAGGTCATTCACACCAACATGGACAGAGTCATATTTGTACTTGTTGTGGAGTGACCCGAGTGCATGGGTTATGTGGTGGATCCTGGCACCCAACAGGCAGCTGACAGTAACCTTCACCTTGTTTAGTCTGGTGAGTGGGACATCAGTGTGCCTGACTACAGAGTCACCTATGACTGGTGTGTTGGGTATGTTGTTTGCCTTATGGGCTATGGTTGAGTGGCACATTGAGTCTGTGGAATGTGTCATTTGGGTTGTGTTGGGGGGGTGGAGGTTGCTTGCATTTCTGCTTTGGAGGTCTCTGTTGCTTGAGCAGATTATTACCGAGAGCCTCCACAAATATTTTTGTGTTTCTATGTGTGGAGTTTGGTGTAGGTTTAGTGGGTCTATGTGATGAGTGTGGTGTGATGCAAGTGTTTACCTTCTCCTCTTGACTGACAAGTTCAGTCTTGGTTGGAGAGAGCTGTACCTCCAGTTTGACTAGGTAAGTGCATCTCTCACAGGTTGCGGTGTTGGGTGGTAGGAGGAGAGGGTTGTCTGTGTACATAAGGCAATTGCTACATTGCCCCAAGATGCCAAGATTCATCAGATAGACAGGAGAGAACACTGGGAGCTGACCCTTGGACATGCCTAAATAAAAAACTACTTTCCTCTAGACAAGTGAGTGTTGCCATAGATCTTGTAGAATGGGCTTTAAGCTTAGGCATAGTTTCTTTTGTGAGTTAACAGATAAGACATTTGCAGTCCCTTAGCCATTTTGGTAACGTAACCTTGGAAACAGGGCTGCCCACTCTAGGCTCAGAAAATGAAATGAAAAGCTGATCAGATTTATGCATAGGTTAGGTCCTGTCTAGGTAGAATCTCAGCTGTCTGTGGACATCTAAGGAATGTAGGCAGTACTCTCCTTTATTGGAAAAATTTTGAAAGAACTCTGGTAGGTCAATGGTCTGTTTAATGGAAAAATCAGAAATAACTTGGGCAGGAAGGATGGGTTCATCCAGAGTGATACTCTGTCTTTATGGAAGACCAGATAGGGCCTTTTGATGCACAATGCCTGCAGCTCTGAAACTCGCCTGCCTGATGTGATAGCTGCCAAAACCAAGGATTTCCAGGATAAGAACCTTAGGTCGCACTTCGCTGTGGGCTCAAAGGGGGGTTGAGTCAAGGACTGAAGGACTAAAGTGAGGTTCCATGGTTCTACAGGAGGCCTGATGTGACAGGCTCCCTTGAAGAAAGCTTTACATAGACACAAGGAGATGAGAGGGGTGTCACCTAGACCATTGTGGAAATTGGAAATCGCCACCAGGTGTACTCATATGGTAGAGGCAGAAGCTCCATCATTAAAGAACTTAGACAGGTATTGCAGCACTGCAATCACCGGAGCTAAATATGGGTCTAGCATGTCATCCTTTGACCAGGTGGGGAACCTTTTCCATTTATCCTGATATAGTCTTCTGGTGGATGGTTTATGAAAGGCCAGAATGATGTCCCAAACTGGTGAGGTGAGATTAGCTTGCCTGGCAACTATTGGAATTGGAGAAACCAAGTCGTTAGCTTGAAACTGGACAGATTTGGGTGGTTCCACCCTTGGGGGGGGGGGGGGTTAGTAATCAAATCTGGAAGAGGGTCCAGAATCCAAGGTGGGCATACTAAGTGAGGCCGAAGGAAGGGGAACCAAACTTGTCAAGGCCAGAATGGGGCTATGAGAATCACCTTGCATCTTAACCGAACAGCTTTCCTTAGGAATTGTGGAATCAGGGGAATGGGAGGATAAGCATAAAGAAGTCCCATGGGCCAATCGTGGATCAGGGAGTCCCTCGGGGACTCCCCCTCCAGGGGAAACAGCAAAATAGCTGCTGTACTTGTTCGATGGGAAGCCGAAAAGACTGCAGCAAGGCTAGCCCCAGTGGATGAAGATTTCTGTCGCCACCTCAGGGTTGAGGGACCACTCGTGAGGCAGGAGGATGCATCTGCTCAGTTTGTCCACAATTACATGGGCTACGAGGATCACCTTGCATCTCAACCAAAGAGCTTTCCTTAGGAATTGTGGAATCAGGGGAATGGGAGGAGAAGCATAAAAAAGTCCCGTGGGCCAATCATGGATCAGGGCGTCCCTCGGGGACTCCCTCTCCGGGGGAAACAGAGCAAAATAGCTGCTGCACTTGTTCGATGGGGAGGCAAAAAGATCACGGCAAGGCTGGCCCCAGTGGATAAAGATTTCTGTTGCCACCTCGGTGTTGAGGGACCACTCATGAGGCAGGAGGATGAATCTGCTCAGTTTGTCCACAATTACGTTGGAGCTCCCCGGGATATGCATTGTTATCAGAAGAGGGTTGGAAGCTATCGTCCACTGCCAAATTCTCATGGCCTCTCGACACAGGGGGTATGACTTGATTCCTCCTTGCTTGTTGATAAACCAGACCACTGACACAGTGTCTTTCTAAACTGCAATTGTCCCAGAAGGGAGAACCAGATAAAACGCCTGCAACGCTAACAGCACCACACGCCTGCAACGCTAACAGCACCACTCTCAGTTCTAGAACGCTGATATGCATGTTGGCCTCTAAAGTGGACCATGTGCCTTGGACCGTCTATCCCTGGAAACAACCCACCCCCCGATCAGGAAAGCATCCGTAGTCACAATGGCCCTGGGCTAAGGGGATTGGAATGGGTGATCCAAAGTTCTGCTTCTGGCTTCATCCACCAAAGAAGGTCCTGCTTGCAGGAGTTGGTTATGTGAATCTGGTAACTGAGGGGGTGGTAGTTTGGGAACCACTGAGAAAGAAGGAGCCATTGTAGGATTCACAATAGCTTTGCCACTGGCACTATCGGAATTAAAGCTGCCATGGATCCTAGGGTCTGAAGAACCTCCCTTGCTGAAACGTTTGTTTGACAGAGTATCACCCGGAGCTGGAGCCTCAGTTGCTGGAGTCTGTGGATTGGGAGTGACACTAGACAGGCCTGGGTATTGAAAACTGCTCCGATGAATTCTATTTGTTGCATAGGAGTAAGGTTTGATTTCTCCCAATGTATTGTTATTCCCAAAATTTTTGCCAGAGTGTGTACAATGCTGTGCTGTTACCAAAAGACGCTCGGTGGGAGCAGTGAGGAGCCAGTCGTCCAAATATGGAAACAGCCAGAATCCTTGTATCTCAAATGAGCTGTGACTACTGCCATGCACTTCGTGAACACTCTGGAGGCTGTAGAGAGACCGAAAGGGCAGGGCACAAAACTGAAAGTGACTGGCCCCCCTAGCTGGAAGTGAAGCAAACTCCTGGAGCGTTTGTCCATTTTGATGTGGTAATACGCAACCCGGAGATCTATCAAGCACATCCAATAGTCTTCCCTTAAAAAAGGGAGAATGGACTGAATCATGACCATCCAGAATTTGGTTTGGATGACGGTCTTGTTCAAGCTGCTGAGATTCAAAATGCGTCTCCAGTCCCATCTTTTTTTGGCACGAAAAAGAATCTTGATTGGAATCCAGATCCGCATTGGTCTGGTGGGACTGGCTGGATGACTTTTTTGAGACAGTTTATTATCTCTGAAGCTGCTTCTTCCCTTTGACTGGGTAAAACGTCAGGAAACGTTGGTTGACAAGAAAGGGGTATGGTGTAACCTCTGGTGATTACACTCTGCACCCAACGATCGGTGGTAATAGACTGCCAGGCAACTTGGTGCAGAGAAAAACGACCCCCGACTGCTTCCAGAGGTAAGCAATCGGACTGCTCCTCAGGAGCGCTGGTAAGGCTGTCCAAAGGAGGCGTCCCTGGAGCCTTGGTTAGGAGGACCCCCTCTGCCTCTGTAGGGGCGTCTTCTGGAATTGTTACCCACTCTTCCCCTGGGGGTATCATCACCAAGTGTGGCATGGAAAGGACTCAGAGATTTTTTGTGCCACATTTTCCCACTCCTCTGATTCCTGGAGAAGGAAAGTGGAAGGATGGAAAATCGTAGGCCTACGGCAGACAGGGTCTTGCTCGCACCCATCTAGAGTCTCCTTCACTTCAGAGCCAAAAAAGGGATGATGCTTCGATGGGAGCATTCAAAATGGAAGACAAAAGGGTCTGTGAGGTCACAAAGGAACATCCAGGCATGACGCCTCATGACAATGCCTGAATGCGCTGCTCTAGCCGCCCCTTCAGTTGCATGTGATAGCAACCTCATGGATGATTTGGAGATCAATTCCAGGATTGTGAACTGCGAAGCCACTTTGTCCCTTACCTTGTCAGACACCTGTCCTGCGAGTGTCCTAGAGAGTTCAGACATCAAGTCCCTCTGGAGCCTCATAAAATGTGCCAAATAGTTCAGAGACCGTATGGCAAAGGTCCCTGATGCAAAAATTCACTTCCCAAGTCTGTCCAACGCCAGGGGACTCTGTTGGGCAGGTGAACAGCGGGACTCTCCTCAGCCAAGTCCTTTTTCGTGGCTGCAGCCACCAACACAGCGTCGACTAGTAACCCTCTGGACCAATGCGGGTTCTCCTAAGGAGGGGAAAGAATTTTGTCAGGTCTCTGAGGGATCACCTCAATGGAATCAAGGTTCTTCCAAGCTCACTGCACAACGAGCTGGACAAACTCGGCAGGCAGGGTCACCCAAGAGGTAGATGGCTGGGCGCGGAAAGCCTGCAGGAACACGGACTCCTCAGACGAAGGGTTGGAGGGCTTCCAGTCAACTCTCTGTTTTAGCATTTCCAGGATGTCTCCGAAGGAGAAACCATCAGGAGGCGACCGTGGGGACCCTTCACTATCATCGTAATTCCTTGTCTTCCGTTAAAGACTCCTTGGGCAAGTCCACATGCTTTCTCTTGCACATCCTCTTTCAAAGGGGCTCCTCAATAGGGGTCTCTGAGGAGGACTCAGAAGAGCAGGTACCCAGAACAGGGGTGTCCTGCGGCTTCTCTACCCGGTGCCCTGGGGAGGTGGTCTGTGGTAACTGTAACTCAGGGGGTGAAAACTGGGGTTCCAACGTCAAAGGAGTGCTTTCAGAAGCGAGAGCCCTCTTCATCGCATGGAAAGCAGGTCCGCCCGAAGAGGGATGGGAGCCCGGAACTGAGAATGACAACCTCTGGACAAGGGGTCAAACCCCGCTCCGACTAACCTGCCACCGCTGATGAAGCCTCAAGCAGGATCGGTGCAGACGTGGCTACCAGCACCTTGGACAGAACCGAAGACACACACGGAACCATGCCCCGAGCCGAGGAGCCTGCCCCCCCAATCCCCAGATTGAGGAAGGACCAGTTCCACAGGAACAGAGGACAAAAGGGGCAAACCCAGAGCCTTTGTGAGGTCCACTAAAGGTGCTAAGGTGGTGGGGTTCCGAGAAGGACGTCGAAGAAAACTTCAGAACCGGATAGGTCACACGAGTTGTCTAAGGAGGAGTCCGTAGAGAAATCAACCCAAGTCCTGCAGGCAGATGGGTCTTAGAAGGTGTAGGCATCCTCCTGGCTGCTAACAGCTGGTCCACAAGATGCACCACATCGAGTTCTGACAGGCTCCTGGTGGATCTACTGGATACTCCAGATGGGGAGTAGTCAGGTCGAACAATGAACGGGCTATACATCTGGCCCAGGAACGGATCTACAGAAAGAGAGTATCGGGTCCGTAGTGCAAGGTCTGCCAGCACCGATGTCTCAAGATTCGAGACCGGGATTAATGGGGTCAAGTCCATCTTGGTCAAAAAAAAAAATGCTCTGTTCCGAAGGGGCACTCAGAGTCGAAGCGGTAGGTTCCAATATCATAACAGACGAAGGTATTAAAGGCATCCCCTGAGCTGTAGTGGCCACAGGTGCCGAAGTCGTAGCAGCTGTAGTGAGATCCATCGTCGGTGCCGGAAGCAAGATCAAAGCCGAAGCTGGAGCTGGTATCGTAGGTTTCGAAGTGCTCAGAGTCACCAAGGTCGGAGCCATAGAGACAGATTTATGCCCAGAGGACAACTTGGGGACCTTTGATTTCACAGGCTTACGCTGATCACCCAAGGGTGAGGAGGGACTTAGTGGGACCTCTTTTTGTCTTTTGAAGGAGGGGTTGATACCTCCATTGCAGAAATGGCCTCTAAAAAGGGAGACTTTAGTAAATCCTTTCAGTATCAGTTTATTCTAGAGCTCATGCAGAGTGCGTTGACTGAAACTCTGACAAATGTCACAGGGAGATTGCAACGAAAAATGGGGCACCCCCAAACAATATACACAATTTAGGTAACTTGCCATTACATGAAGTGCAATGCTTAAACCCTGAAATACCCTTCTTATCCGACACAGACAGAGAGACACCACAGGCAAACACTTTAAGGACAAAATGTAGGAAGTCTGTTCTAGTCAAACACAGTTCAAAAACCACAGTCTTACAGCTATAGTGATATCTATATATATCTATATATCTATATATATACATATATATATATATACATATATATATATATATATATATATATATATATATATATATATATATATATATATATATATATATATATATATATATATATATATATATATATATATATATATATATATACACATATATATATATATATATATATATATATATATATACATATATATACACACACACACACACACACACACACACACACACACAGAAACATCCCACTGAAAAACACTAACAGGCTATGAATGAAAAAAGAAATACCAGCTATGGTACTGAAGGAATACCACAAGGGTAAGGAGAGAAGGCCGTACCAACTTGAAAGATTACCAACGGGTACAGCAAGGAAGAAAAGATCAAGGTCTGACTGTAGAAAAAACACTAGAAAGACTAATCGCTCACTAAAGGAAGAAATATCAATACGTTTTCCACAGAAAATATCAAATAAGTTTCCACTTAGCTGAGAGCTTGGCTGAAATGCAGCTTTACGGCTACGCAGCAAATGAGATCTGAGGTAACAAGGAAAAGGGCATTTGCAGTAGAAGCTTAGATTGAGAGTTTTTGGCTGGCGCGAGCTCGGTGATAGGCCAACTCTGTTCCGAGGGCTCGGAACTGAACCCATCAGTGATGAATGGAAAGATTATCATCATCATATTTATAGTTTTAAGCAGTACTTTTAAATAACTACTGTCCAGATCATGTGCCACATTAAGACCTTTAAGCAATAAGTGCTACTCAGAACTGGACCTAACGTAATGTAGGGCAGGTGGCTTGCTTATCTAAAAAAAAAAATGCATTTGCCTAATGTATGCAATGGTAATTTTTGAGTAAGTTTATGTCTGAATTTATGTTTTTTGGTTTGGAGAAATCACAGTTGTTAAAGTAAAGGAATGCTGTTTTTTTTAAAGAAGTCATCTCTGCGTGTGGTACATTGGCTAAAGGATGCTGGAAACAACAAAATGCTGGATCACTGGGCCTGAAGTTGCAGTTTTCTCACCGCTCTGAGTGGGAGTAGTGTGCCCAGGAGTATATCTCATTTCATGGGAGAACGTTTTTTTTTTTTTTTTTTTTTTTTTTTTTTTAATATAAGCTGTGGGGGAATAATTTTTGGTTTTCAGCACCTGTGCCATGTGTTTGCAGATTTCCGCATGGATTACTGATGTGGTGCTTACACAGCCAAACATTTCATTCTTTTTTTTTCTTCATATATTTAATTCTTAAGAAAATCCTGGTGGTGACAGAAAGCCTGGTAGTTTGATGTTAATGCTGGGGGGTGCCAATTAACTAGTGAGTGGGCATGGATGGGGGTGCTGCTTCACTGTCAGCATTATGTCATCTGTTGTTCTTTGTGGTACCAGGCTTGATATTTGATGGGAAATGTCTTTGTGGTGGTGGTGTTGAGCTGTTCCTACTTTGGGATCTCACTTCTTTTCACATCTCACATCTTTGTCATCTTGCAGAATTTGGAGTGGCTGCTGCCTCTAGCCTGAATACTGGAGTGAGAGTTACTTGCATGTCAAAGTACTTGCTCTGATTCTACTTTACACACGGATATTATATTTAAAGCTGTCTAAAATTATCTCTTTATCTCTTTCCCTCAGCATTCCAATAAAAATAGGCACTGCTCAGTTGGACATCTGCAGTACTCAAATGCAAACAAATTTCATATCACACCAACAAGTTTTTCATGGTGTACGTCAAAGAAGAAAAAGGCTGCTCAGTAAGATATTTAATGTCAACACTACGATATCATGACTCAGGTATAGGTGTGAGGACACAAAAGAGCCCAAGAACAGAACAACAGATAAAAGCAGGAACTGGTAATATTACTCATTAACATTACTGTGCCTTAACAAATAAGCATTGTCGCCTCGCAGTAAGACGCTGTCCGGTTCGATTCTCAGCTAGAGCGTCTTCTCCGTGGAGACATGCGTGAATGGGCGTACCTTCGTTGAAGGTTGTGCATCAGGGCTGGTTACTTGGCACGTAAAACTCAACTACCAATCATTAGCGGACCGGAGTTCCACTGTGGCGACCCCTAACTGGGAAAAGCCGAAAAGACACAACAACAGATAAGCATTGGGTGATGTACTGAGCTACGCAGTAAAGCCTATAGTTATGAGAGTGTTTCTGTCTAACAGCAAGCCTTCAGATCTTCAGGACTAGCTCCTAAAGTTGGTAGTACCAGCAAAATTACAAGATGATTGTGGCACATTTTTCCTACATTCTTATTTTGGGACTCTACTTCATCATCCAATCTGGTGATATCAAATATAAACATAAAATATGTGACCACACCAACACCAGTGGCATAGAAGAACACAGGTATCCAAATCAGACTACTAGCTTCGGCACTTGACTAAGCTGTCACAGAAGATGGGTTCACCCAACCTAGGTGAGAGGAATGGGATGCAAACTGCCACAATCCCTCAAAGGAGGGGCAGTGTTGTAAACAGCATCATGGGGCTAGGCGTTTGGGCACAACCACCACTGCTTGGAACAGCCTTCATTAGTGTGTGTACTGGAGCATGCACAAGAGATATGGTATGGGTGGCCCTAGCGGTGAAGTGAGATTATTGCGAGTCTCCCCTGAAAAATTGCTCAATTTTCGGATAAATCATTGTGGACCACAATCAATCAATAATGCTTATTGTTCACAAAATTGATGTTGATGCAAAACCTGTTGTTCTATTGACTTAAGTGAATGAGAGTAAAGTTTAAAAAAAAAAAACGGATTTTCAGCCTCTGCCCCACCAAAGTCTTTAGCACTGTCCAGAATTCTTGAGCAAAGTTGAGAGGTATGCTTTGAAGAAACCTGGACACAAGTACAGTCTTCAGTCCATAGTTTGAAGCATATGCATGCACAAACTCTTGGCTATAATCAGAAGCAGCAAAGTACAGGAGGCCCTTTCAAAGCTTTTTTTTTTAGTTTATGGAATGCCTGCTCACAAGACAGTGGCCAGATAATATTACCTGGCCTATTCTTGGGGGTAAGGCTTGTGAGAGGAGTAGCTACGGTACTACTGTGACAAACTTTCTGTAATACCCTACTGTTCCAAGGAATGCCCTTGCCTGTTTTTCTTTTTCACTTTTTAATCTCATCATCATCTCTCTAATATCACAAATGTGTTCCTGCTGGGGTTAGCTAAAAGACCTTAATACTATGTAAGCTAGTACACAGTCTTCAGTTATAGCTAGGATATGCAGCATCATATGCTGAAAAGTTGCTGGTGCATTTTTCATCCCAAAAGGCATTTTGGTGAATTCATGCAACTTAGTCAGCTCCAATGGCAAATGGAAAAAGTTGACTCTGACTCAGGCAATTCAAGTTCAATAAGCAGCCTAAGGATCTGCTGAAACTGAGCAGAGAGATAATGGGTGCACCTATACCCTGAGGGAAGGGGGCAAAAGGTGACTGTCCATTGCCATACTCCCCTCAGAAGAGGGGCAGCAACACAAGAAATGTCCCTAAGGCAGGCATTCAGCAATCAAAATGTGTACGCAGTAACCTTCATCATGGGTGTATGGGAGTGTACACTCAAAAAAGAGAAGGTATACTGGCCCCAACTGTGAAAAAAGTTGTATATCCCCATCCAGGATGGATTACACTCTTCAGTATACATAATCTTATTGAAATGAAACCAGAGAAGGCATACAAATCCAGCCACCCCAATGGCTGACTAAATAACAGCTCCTTCAGAACACTCTCAATGTCTGCGGGATACCTAGTATGTAGAAACAGACAGAAGTTCAGTTGGGGAGGCTTAATGGTCAGAAAGATTGTGTCAGAAAGCATACTGAAAAAAAAATTTACAATCCAAAGAGAGGTAACTTCTCATAATTGGTGTCAAGGATAACTGCCAGTAAGTCTTAGGTCAGAAGTGATCACATACTTAGCCCACTCCAGATGCATTCATTTTTCATCTGTCCTGGGCACTGGATAACCATTTGCTTTCATGTGACTCTACTTGTTTAATTTCCTAGAGTTTACATAAAACCTGGTGGTCCCATCCATTTTAGGCACTAGCATCACTGATGAGGCACAGGGACTACTAGATTCCGGGACCACCCCCATATTCAAACATCTCCTGCAGTTCCTCCCACATGGTTCGTCTGACATGTTTACATGTCAGATATCTATCTGATTGGCTGTTGGGTTGCTGTTTCCATACTGTGCTCTGTGTCGCTCAAACAGTGAACATGTCTCCGGATTGTTACAGCACTGGCTATCTCCCTCAAGCTCTGAAATGTGGAATCTGGCAACTATGGCCGTTTGTCTCTCTCTTTGTTTACCTTCCAAAGGAAGTCTAGTACTTTTTAGCAACTGCATTTC